>NC_136534.1:5702500-5984593 GCF_910591455.1 Pholis gunnellus
GCACAGAGAGGGGATGGTTTTCAGTCACTCTGAGATGCTCAATGAATTGTGTGCATACGAGACATTTGAGGAATCCAGAATCTTTTTCAAACCCTTTATGGATAAATGCAAAAAATACATGGAGATCGAGATTAAAATGAGGCTATTTTGTGTGGTTGCCGAGAAGATCATCCAGGATCAACTGGTCACCTAGCAACTGTAGTTTGCTGCATTATTCTTAAGACATTTCAGTAGTAAGAGAATAGCCACTAAGAGGGAAAGAATAGGCTGATTGCAACATTTAAATGGCAAAGTCGTAGTAAAAGCTGCAAGTTGGTATATGATCAGCAAGACAGGTGTTACAAAGGTCTGCAAATATTTAACAGCACGATATGCCAATTAGCCAAAGAAAGACTAAATATCATTTCCCCCCAGTAATACTGTTTGTATGTTTAACACCTGCCTAATTTCCCTACTGGATAACAGGGGATAGAAATTCAACAATCCAACCACTTCTAATCAATGAGAAGTCCAATGAGCTCTAGATAAAGAGGGTTTTTTATCATAAGGAAGTTTCTTGATTCAGTTGAAGTCAGACAAGAAGAAAAAACATTACAAATGAGGAACCGAGGAGCAGAATTTCCATTTGTGAGTGAATCAGCAGTTTAAGCCTCTTCTGTGTCATGTTTACTGACTGGTATCTCCTCATAGAGTTTCACTTTCTGTCTGACTGCTCGCATTATCTCATCCTCAGCTCCTCACACTGGAAAAGAATTCCCTCAGAAATGTCACTAAGGCTGCGTCCACTGCGTTATTACAACACTTAATCTTAGTTAATCCAGCCCACACAATGTTGAAAACACAAGGGGGGAAAATCCAACTTTATACTTCTTGAGAAGTTTGCTTGCAGCACTCTGGACTGAAACCTGCAGCAAATTTATTAGAAAGAAATTCAAATGTATCTTCCCAAAACACGTTTGCATAAAGCAGGGTTTTTAGTTCAGGACGTGTTTGTGCGATTAATAAAATGTTATGACCTCTGAATACTATTGGCTGTTTTTTCCCCTCATGACCTACATATCATTGGGTCTGAGCAGGGCATACCTCAGAGTCCAGTAGCACTCCGGTCTTCAGGCAGGCCATATCTGGGCAGGTGATGGGCGCCCCGCCACCCTCCATGACGGCCAGCTGAACATACTGCTCCAAACACTGGAGACGGAGAAAGCAACACGGCAGAGTTAGTAAAAAGACAATCCTCTCATGACGAATCCAATAAGCAAACAAAGCGGAGGGAAAATGAGCTGTTGTACAAACATGCCAAACTAAACGTGAGTTTCTTATCGCCGTTTCTCGTCAAAGTCATCTGTTGCCTCAGCTGTGAAATATGGAAGTGGGGAGGAACTACGTAAACATTGCTCAAAGGCAGACAGTTTTGAGAAACAGAAAATACAAAACATTTACGTGTCGCTATTTTTCCTGTGGAAAAACAAATCTATCGCAGAGGAGCGGAATGTGTTTTTAGGGCCCATTTGTACGTGCAAACTTGTGCTCGTCATGTGCTTTCTCACAACGCACGATGTACTGTTCATCCAAATACTGAGCCCGAATTAAAAACAACAACAACAAAAAGCACAAGCAATAGTCTGTGTTCAGGTTGATGAAATAGAGTTCAGCTGATAAGCAGGGTTTACAGTATCCCTTTCCTTCCTTGTTCCCCAGTGACACTGTGTGTGTGTGTGTGTGTGCGTGTGTGTGTGTTTTATCTCCCTGACCTCGTACTACAGTGACAACTTTGTTACCTTGGACAGAGATTAACACCTGCCACTGTGGAGCAACCTCTCTGCGTCAGGTCATAACACTAACATCTGAGTTTCGATATGTCAGACAGGCATGTGTTAGACTGGAACAGCGTGGCAGCAGACATCTGGGCTGCTGTTATGAATGACAACGCTCCGCATTCTAGCGATAGCAACTCGTCTCTCATTAAAAGGAGTGAAAAGGCTCCCAGGAAATGTTTGTGAGATCCAATAAGTTGCCAACAGCTTTGATTAATCACAAGAACGTCCAAGGACACAACAACATAAAAGTGAGTGTGAGAGAAAGCCAGCCCTGTGTTGAAACCCTTTCATTTCTCTAAAGCTGCAACATGCCAGATTTGGCACTAAAGGATCTATTTTAAAAGTTAATAAAACAGGAAGCGGTGCTGCAATAAAAAGGGGAGCGTCCCATTCCAAGTGATTCAAGTGTTGGAGATTTGCCTAAATTGCCCAAAGAAAAGCCTGGAGTTAGATCACTTTTTTTGTGAAATCTTAAAAGTAAGAAGCACAGAGCGATACGAGTATTGGATCAGCATTGATCTAAATACAGCCTGGAGTAACCCCTGCTCTGTCTTCAGTAACAAAAGGCCTCACAGGTTTGACTCCCACAGCCCTTTCCTTACCGCTGAGCAGAAGACACAGCCGCAGCCCTGCAGCTCCCTGGTGGCTGCGGACGGCTGCCCGCTGAGGCACAGCTTGCAGTAAGCCTCGGGCCCCGGCCGGGGGTGTTCAGCGCCGGCCTCAGGGGTCCCCGGTGTCGAACCCCCATCTTCCCGGCTGAGCGTGGGACTCCTGCTGGCCATGGTGGGGCGACGCAGGCAAGAGGGGAAGGGAGGGAGGAATCGGGTCTGCTCCCTAGCCCTTCTGCTGTAAACGGAGAGGAGCTACGGCCTCCATGTTCCTGTAAGTGGGAAAATAACAAAAAAAAAGCAGCACTGATCTTATTCGTCTCCTCGGTGTAGGTGTGACCCTCTTCTTCCTCTTTGCCACACGGCTCACACAACACCAACCGTGATGACCTCACCTCCCCAGGCTTTCCGTTGTCACGGTCTCGTTACCTGAGAGACGAATTAGTCACCGTTCAGAGCCGCGCGGTGCGTGAAGCACAACATAATTATGTGTAATTACTGCAGTGTTACTGATTACTCATCGAGTCATTATTTTTACAGCCGAGGTGCAAGGTCTGTGTTTACTGTTCTACAGTTATTGACCGGATCATTGTTCATTCTGACAGGGGAAATTAATTACCGATCGTTTTTTTTTTTAAAAACATGGTAAATACACGCAGCCACAGTGGATCCACAAAATCTGTTCAGTTACAGCATCGAGCACAAATGTGTCCATCAGACATGATGCACTATAGCGGCAATGAATTGTATGCATGCAAGACGTATGAGGATGAATGCAAATACACACATGGTGATCGAGATTAAAATGAGATTATTTTTGAGTGGTTGCCGAGAAGATCATCCAGGATCAGATGGTCACCTTCTGCAATTTGCCGCATTGTTTCTATAACAGCAAGGAAGTGAGTCACTCAGAAATAAAGAGGTTAATTGCAACATTTTCTAAATGGAAGAAGCAATCTCCAAAGCAATAATTATACTGCCATTTTTGTGTCGTATAGTAAAAGCTGCAAGATGACATCATCTTATCAACAAGAACAATGTTGCAAAGTTCTGCAAAGATAGTTAGTTAAACCAACATTAGTTTACAGTAAGTAATGCCGATAAGCAACATTTTCAAGAACAGCAAGCTTGAGAAAATTCTTTATTTCTTCCTCCAATTTTTTAAGACCAAAAGCACACTAAAATAAGTATTAAAATTGCTTTTAGTGCATGTAATTTGCCCCCTGTCATGTTTGTATGTTTAACACCTGTCTAACTTCCCTCCTGGATAACAGGGGATATAAATTCAACAATCAAACCACTTCTAATCAGACAGAAAGTCCAATGAGCTCTAGTTAAAGAGGAACTGAGGAGCACAATTCCATTTGTTAGTGAATCATGTATTAGTAGGCTAACTCCAGTCTTTTGTCTATCAGACATTATGCACTAACTTTTGGGACAGCAGGACAGAGGCTGGTGTGTAACAAAGGCCTAATCTGGTGTTAAAGAGAACCAAAGACACCATACCCCAAAAGCCCCTTTGGTTCAGCCCAATCCCCCCCCCCCCCCCCCCCAAAAAAAGCGTGAGAAATAAATCAACCCATAATCTGGGATTTAGCGATTTAATCCCGTAGATAACAGTTGTTGGACACAGAAAGGGGTCACACAGGAAACGGTGGCGTTAAAACACACACACACACACACACACACACACACACACACACAAGCCTGAGCGGCTGTTGAAATCACACACTAATCCGACACGCAGTGCTCTCTATTTCATCGAGGCTGGTGAAGTTGGCAGGAACATTTTGGGGCAGCTCAATCAATACAGCCACCACCACCACCACCGGTGTCCTACATGTTTCAGTGAGTGCTGTTTCATCATGTGCTACCGATCGGCGTCGGCACACATGCAGATGGCTGATAGTGGAGCTTGCGTAGCAGGCAGCGCACGCTGGTATTTCTGCACAGTCACGGCGTGTCGTTCTGCACTGCTTTAAGACGAGCGAGCTGAGCCGGCTGCAGTCGTCATCCCACACATACTGCCAGCCTGTCCTGTCCTGTCCTGTCCTGTCCTGTCCTGTCCTGTCCTGTCCAAGCACTGACAGGTCATATCAGGTAGCTTTGCTGCGTGGAAACCCCAGTATATTTGTCAACAGTGTAAAGCCTTTCGTTCCTGAACAACTCCACAAATAGGAGATTACCTGGGTGACCGTTTGTCTGGTGGAACAACAGACGAATCAGATCTCGTCCCACCTTTGATGTGATGGATTTAAAGCATTTTGATTGACTGTGAACTGTGGATTTCATCACGACTATCGTGGCTGTCTGACGCTAATGTAACAGTGTTAAGAGTTTGAGGATTAGGCCACGGTGTGAGCGCTGTTTCAGAAGCATTTCCGGGCCTGAATGATTGAATCCCAAACACTTCAAATGTCAACGCCAAATGCTGAACGACTAAACTTCCATACAAAACGGATCACTATCAGTACTGGCCTTCAAGCAATACAGCTGAGAATAATAAGTTAGGGCTATTCATTAATCAAAACGCCCCTGTGTGCTAACAGTTCCTCTTATACGTGGAGCTGCCCGTTCTGTGATTAGCAGTCCACACGGATCAAGGTCTAGATTGCATTCTGGGGGGGGGGGGGCAAAGCATCAGTGAAAAGCTGCTTTTCACACAGGCTGCCGCTGTGTTTGAGGCTGCTGGGACTGCGTGACTCTGGGAGTGTGTGGCAGAATATATATGGCATCATTTATACAGCTGCAATCTCTCCCTCTTGTCTGTCATTCTGGATGTATGGCTCACAATAGCCTGCGTTTATTTATTTATTTGGGGGGGGGGGGGGGAAAAACAAGAGCATGTCAAGTTGAAAGACAGACATATGAAGATAATGATGAGTTGGGAGAAAATGCAAACCTTCATGTACTGTACATCACTTTAACCAGAATCAGTGAGGTGGACATGAATTGCAGTTATTTAAAGGTAATAAAGTAATGTCCCTTGTGTCCCGTGCATATTCTTCTGAGGTTGGTGTTGTTTATGACAAAAGCAACCGTGCGATGTCACATCTGTTACCGTGCATTCGGTACATCTGACACATCTGCATCTCCCTCTCAAGGTTGCATGCTCGTACCGGGTCCACATTCTGACGCATTCATGGTGTGATATTTCATAAGGCGTAAGCGGTTTCGGTTAATGGATGGTCCCGTGTGATGCAGACAAAGTAAGCCAGTATGAGGAGAGACGGGAGGGAGGGGGGGGCCTACCTTGTCTGTAGGACCGCTGGGTGTAGGAGCTGCCCGAGTCCAGATCCACAGCCGCAGTGCTCTCACTGTGGCACGGGCACATGTGTTGATACAGTCTGCTGTTCACCTTCTGCCGTCACCGCCGAAATGCTACTGTCGCCCGGTTACCGCCTCTCTCTCTCACACACAGACACACACAGACACACACACACACACACACACACACACACACACACACACACACACACACACACACACACACCGGGCTTAATGAAAAACTAACATGTTTGGGCGTTCTGCTCGCTCCTATCTGGTCTGCGTGTGTGTTCGCGAGTGTGTGTGTGTGAGAGAGTGAGTGTGTGTGTGTGTGTGTGTGTGTGTGTGTCTGCTCCTGCGTTTTGTTTCCATCCAGGAAGCTGTGCCTACTCTCCGCTGAGCTCCACTCATGACTGCTCCTGCTGGTTGTTTCACTGTACTCACGATGCTTTCGGGTGCAGTCGGGAAAATAATCGATGAGATTATTAAATCTCAACTGATTGGATGCTACAGGAGAAGTATACAGCATTTACTTGTCCTTGAATGCTGTATACTTCAATTGTATTTATTGTTGTATTCAGCTATACTTTTGACTTCTCTGATAACAGACTAAAGTGCATTTTGTCTTAATAGAATCAAAGCAACATTGTTGTGTTCAGCTCTGCTAAATTCACAACTTAACCCTGTAACGGCTTACTCAGCAGCACTTTTGGCACAATTCCGGTGTAAAAAGAATTATAATTAGCCGTCAATCTTATCATATTGTATCATATTAAACTATTTTAGGCAACAAAATAATTCATAGAGAAAGACTTATTGATGAGATAAGTTGTGCAGAATTAGTCAAACTAAACATGAATATTAAACATTTTGAAAAGTCCAAATAATAGAAAGAAATTTCTTTTTTTGGTTTCTGGTCAAAATGTTCAAAATGTGGTGGGGGGGGGGGGGTTTGTTTAGGGAGGGGGGCTCATTGCCTCAGTGTTTCTAAAATCCTGGTTACAGCCCTGGGTATAAGAGTAAATATAGAACATGGTCAACATATCTGACATTGGATCAAATTTCTGTCTAAGCAAAATATAACCTCATATAAAAAATACTTCATATTACAAAATGTCATGCCAATGATGTAACTGTTTAGAAACTGCATGAATACTCCTTATTCTGAAATACTCATTCATACATTCATTTCATGAATGTAGTTATATATATATATATATATATATCAATAAAACAAAGGAACACCTACATTACATTACATTACATTACAGTCATTTAGCTGATGCTTTTATCCAAAGCGACATTACAAAGAATTGGCAGAACTTAGATGTATCACTTGCTCACTCTAAAACTGAAAGTGATGTTACTCATGATGTTACAGTGACTTCCTGTTTGCACACTTGGATACTTTTGATTGGACAGCCCAACAGATTTTGCAAGAGAGGGAAGAGGGGGGTATGTTACGTGTTACAATTCCTCATTAATGTGCTTTTATTTTGGTTCTCATTTGGTTCTCTTTTTTTATATTATTTAATTCATATTGTAAGTTGGTTTCATAGTTAGTCTCAAAAGGCACATTTTGCAAAAATACCTATTTTTAGCTAGAGCAGCTTCTCATAGATGCATTACTCCTTTTTATGGCCTACATATGGTGTCACTAATATCCATCATTAGGACAACCCCTTGCCAGTTCAGGAATATGATTGGCTCCCTAATACATGTGTGAATGCCACATTGGCTGATATGTATGTGTATATATCATTCTTACTAAATATTGTTTCATACTTATTCTAATAATCTTTGAGTGCACTGTTTGACGGCCCTGATGAATGACACAAGATAAAGTGTGCTGGTCTCACAATAAAGTTATTTTTTTGTACTGCTCCTTTTTCTGGTGTTTCGACCCAATAAGACAAAATCGAGCAATAATCCCCTGCTATGATCATAATTGGCACCCTCAGCATTGATAGATAGAGCAGTATGATTTGCTTTTTGATTAGCATTAGCAACTTGATTTGGATTTCCTCCAAAACAGCTCTGGCTCTTTATATTTGAAGGTAGTTCAGTAATTTGTTCCTCACCATATTACCAACAGTTTCTATTTTTTGATCATATAATATTTCCTCAAAAGTACGGTGTTTTAAAGATATTATTATTCTAAAGTGGGCTTTGAGGACAGATTAATTGCTGCTACAAACTCACCCTGCATACTCATGTTGCATCATTTCCTCCTTGATGCTTCAGTGCGAAACAGGTGTGTGCCATCTTATGTCATGTACTATTAATCTTGTTTCGCTGACAACCATCTTTTTTGTAAATCCAACATAATGTGAAACATTTTTTTTTAACATTTTTTCCCCAATGTTCCTAAACTTGTAATTGACGGTGGACTATACGAGGGACAGTGAAGGCACCAGTAGCACAGCGCTAGGGGGAGAAACCAGTGGGCGGAACCGAGTATTACCTTTACTGCAGCCGCACAAACAACTCTCGTGTCTCGTGCAGAACTTAATAAAGTGCATAATGTAATTCTGAAACAAATTGCACACGATACTTTGCATTGCGTGCCACTCGGACTTTTCTGCCCCCCCTCCTGCTGTCAATACTTGAAACTACTTCAGGCACTGAAGCCATGCCGAGACGGAAACCCCAAATAAAGTGCGCATGCGTGCGGGATTTTCCGAAGAAAGTCTGAATATCAGTCGTCGTTCGTCGCGTACAAGATTATAATGTAACCAGCCTACAACACGAATGATGCACGACGAGTACTTCTAATGACAGCAATTTAACAAAAGTGAGAAAAACCCGTTCAATAAGGTGAGATTTTTTTATTTACATATGTATATATATTTTTCCGAACTGACACCTGTTTAACGATATGTTTTCCCCTTTGTTACCGGGGTATTAGGGTGTAGTACATCTGCATTTGTGGTGGGAAGGAGCTTTGACTTTTTTTGCATCAGTTGAACATCATAATGTATTAGTATATTTATAATAGACAACTTCCTGCATCGGGATGCGACTCGCGGCCGCTTTTCTATTCCTCGAATACAGCGAGCATGTGGAATTAACTAACCCCGGGAGCGCACGCGAACACACGTTTCATTTTTCCAAGATACAACTAAAACTTTTGGCTCCAACAATAGACGGTATGGTTCCAGCACACCCCCATTTCCGCATATTGTTTGTTGCACTACGGAGAAGAAAAACAAGAGCCCAGCCTGAGTGCACGTGACCTAGAAAAAAAGCGCAGGTGGGCCAGCGGTGTGAGCTGTTGTTTGCACGAAGCTAAGGGGGATTTCTGTCTGCCTCTCTTTTCTAGATGATGAGTTGCAAAACCTCCAACCTGCAGGGCATCATCCAGGTGGCGCAGAGGGTGGCGCAGAAGAGCTACAGCAGAGCCCGCCAGCTGTTCTGCTGCCCCATAGGCGCTCTGCAGTGTGAGAAGGTCACATGTTGTCATCAACCTAAAGAGGATAAAACTACACAAGGTATGCAATAACATTTGATGTTATTTATTTATGTACAATAAAACATTCAGGATATTTTAGTTCACTATATCTATTTGTTTAATCCTTTGTTGGTCATATTTGTATTTTTGTTTAGAATTGAAGGACAAATTCTCTTTTCTTATTCTTATATTTTTTACACTAGCTGCATTGCATGTGACAAACAGACCTTAGAATTCTTGAAACATTCGGGTGCTTTTTTACCATCTCTTTATGCAGAAACAGTTACAAACTTAAATGAACCCGACAAATTTTTTTGTTGTGGCTTTCCTCCTAAGCAAGTGTTTTCCAATGTATTCAGGAACCATAAGGACCTTTGTGATGGTGACGCGTTTCTGCTGTTACATCACTGTGGAACTACAGCTTCCCGTTCCTCATATTCTCTTCCCCTTTCCCCTTTCTCTCCGTCGCCCACTCGTAAAATACAGTGGCCCTTCAGAATCCGGCATCTACCATTTTAATTGTGAACATCAGCAACTCCACCTTGATCGACTGCGTCATCGGGAACGACACCTACCCAACCGCTGTGGCTGAGAGTCAGCCTCTAATGCGGGAATCTGAGCTCCAAATGCAGGGTGGGTAACCTCTTTTAATATTCCTATTGTTATTATTTCCTTTCCTTGGAATTTAAAGCACTTTGGGCTGAAATTCATACTATGCTATGTTGTCTGATGTGCATATTTTGACATTTTTACATATCACAGCACTCAGACTGCACTCATGAGAGGTGAAAACAACTAATTTGTTTGTGTGTTTCAAATCAAGTGAGGTGCAGCTGCAGCTGTGGACAGCAGGGAGCAGCACAGACTTCTACTACTGCTCCTCCTCCTCCTCCTCCTCCTCCTGCTCCTCTCTGTCCTCCCCTTCCATCAGCTGACTCCCCGAGCATCAACATCCACAGCTCCCGTCTCAACTGTGTCATCATCGGAGACAACAACTACATGCAGGCCGAGCAGACCCACTCGATCGAGACAGAGGAGCCGCAAGTGTGAAGCTTTGGCCCCACAGAGCAGACGCACACACACACACACACACACACACACACTAGCAAGGATCACAACTTGAACTCAGAATGAGTTTTCAGTCTCCAGACAGCTTTTTGTTTGTCTCTGCTCTGGTTTGACTCCGGTATGTTATTGTTACGGGTGTGGAAACCGTCGGCTATCGACTCGATATTCTGGCTCTGCTACTCCTGTAGCATCATTCTTTTAGGGCCACATCTAACAATGAATTTAATTCATATGTATTAATAATCTGTACAGTGTTTTCTTGGTAACTGATTCATTGTTTGGTTTATGAAATGTCAGAATAGAGCCAGAGTTGACGTATTCAAACGCCATGTTTTACGCGATCAACCGCACAAAACCCAATAATATTCAGTTGAATATTATTTACAAAAATCATGTCGAATATTTAAAAGAAAACCACCAAATATTCACATTGCTTGTGTACATTTTGACTGACACCACAGTTATGGTGTAACAGGACTTTTTGTTTTCTTCACTCTGGCCTTGATCTTGAAACTTGGCCCTGACAGTTGTGAGTACTGATTTTAAAAACACACCATAGTTCATCTCAGCACGGACAAGCGAGCGTCAGCTCCCCCGGAGCTCATCCTGATGTGATGCTCTTCAGTGGAGGGGTTTCCTGTTTTGCAACGCCGGGTCTTCTGCTCCTCTGTCAGATGTGGGGACATGAAGCTGGGAGAAATGTGACCACATTCGTTTCCTACATGGATGTGACTTTTTGATGATTCAACCTCTCTGTGATCGCCGTGATACGCTGACTGATGTACTCTGTTAGGAAAGTCAGCCGTCTGTAGAATTTGTTTTTATCTGCTCGTGAATTGTATATTGTGTGATTCAGTATTCAACTGTGTGTCCTTATCATGTCATGATACAGGCGTTAACGTGCGTTTCAATGTATGGCCCGTGGTCAATAACAGTAGACTACCTAGTAGTGTCGATTGCCGGAAGTCATTATGATTTCTTGCATTCATGTTATCCATAAAATATGGAATAAGAGGACTTTGAATCAAGGTGCTACTATAAATGTTTATACAATAAATTATTACTGTTATATCTCAAAGGACTGTTGGAGAAAAGTCATTTCTTCTTATTTTGTCCTCCCTTCTTCTTCTTCTTCTTCTTCTGGCCTTTCTTGTCATCTGCTTTTTTGAAACTCCCGAGGCCCCGGCGGACCATGCAGCCTCTCCACCACGCCTGCAGCTGCCGGGTCAAAAGGTCACACAGGCCAGGGTCAGAATTAGGGATCAGTACACTAAATAACCAGAGCGACTGATCTGACGGTAACTTCTGATTGGATGTCGTTACCTTGGTAGCAGCTCTGGCCTCCGCCTGCTGTTGAAGCAGCTTCTCCTGCTCCTCCTTGTCCTCCTTCACCACCAGCTCCATCTCCTTGAACTGTGAACACAATCCAGCGCCTCATTAATGTCCGTGTGACAGTGAACGTGGCGAATGCAGTTCAGCCCGGGCAGCTGTTCACTGCGTCACGCTGGGCACCAGGAGAGACGCTCACCTTCCTCCTCATCTCCGTCAGCCTGTCCCTGTTCACCGTCCTCTTGCAGCACACGCTGTTGAGCTGCTGCTCCTGCTCCTGCTTCATCTGCGTCATGCGCTGCTGCCACTGCTGCATCTGCTGCTGCAACTCCTGAAACAACCGCGGCAACAGCTTCAATGACGGTACCGCGCACGGTTTAAGGTGCTGGTGCGAAACACGAGCAACAACTTGACCCCTGTGCATCCGTCACAAAATGTGCTCTTAAGAGGACAAAAATGTCTGCGTCTAAAAAACGGACACATATCATTTTCCACTTTCACTCAATCTCCGGTACAGTGACCTCTAGTTACATGAAGGTGATTTCATTAAGGACACAGCAACTGGGGTTTAGACTAAACAACAGGTGCAGTTTAAACCACAGCTTCTGAGAACACAGCATTTGCATTTAGGCATTTGAACTCATCTTGAACCTTAAAGTTAATGAGCCTCCAAAAGCAGCAACTAGACAATAATTGTAACATTAGTCTGCTGTTAATTGCGATGTCGCTGTACCAACCGTGTGACGATTTTTCAGGAATGTCTTGGACTTTTCGTGAACTTCCCTCTCCGTTATCAGCTGTAGCTGCACCTTCTGAGAGAGAAGGGGATAACGTTGATCTAGACAACATTTAACTGAGTCTGTGTGTAGATTTGGAAGGAAAAATGTAAAAACACTGCTCAGCATGCTGAGAGAGGTACGTGTTCACCAGTTTTGGACGGAAAGGGCAGAGAGAGCGCGGCGGAGGTCATGTCTGCACCCCTGATGGAGGATCAATTTGAAAACATCTCCTTCTCGGGGCTTGGATGCTATTTGGGTGGGACTGACCAAGATAGGATTAGAACTGATGGACTGATGGACCCACCTTCAGCTGCTCCTCCTGCTGCTCCTCAGTCTGTCTGTTTGCCTTTTGCGCTAGCCTGAGCTCCAGCACTATGCTTGCCTTCTCAAGCTGCTGCTTCTCGGCCATCCTGTGTGACTGCTCCTTCAGCTGAAAGTACAACGAACTGCACTGCCGGGATTTGACCTGGGGGCAGTAGTATTGGAGGTTGAGGTGTTTACAGACAAACATATTTCAATTTGTCTTCAAATAGAGGATTCCAATGAACAGATTCTCGCTCACCTTTAACAGCCCTTCATGCAGACAGTTATTGTTTTTGAATGTACTCTTACTTTCTCACCTCCATTGTCTCAGTTTTCTGCTGGAGCTCGTGTTTCTTTCTGTCTAGAGTTTGATTTCTTTGCTCCAGCTCTGCCTCTGCCTCTCTGGGTTGGAGAGACGCACATGTTACTGATACTACACAGGCTTCCTTTTGTCTTTCTCCCTTTGTTTCCCCCACTTTCTTCCACCCGTTCTTTCATAACACTCGTTTGCTCTTATTAATGATTAAGATTAGTAAAAATATTGCTTCCAAATGATGCACTGATGAACCTTCTCAAGTCCTCAGCCTTCTTATTCTGCTCCAATTCCTCCACCACCTGCAGCAGAGAACTGATGCTCTGCTTCTCCTCCAGCTCAGAGTGCAGCTTGAGCACCTGCTGAGAGACGTACTTACTGCCGAGAGAGACACAGACACTCAGTTAGAAAGAAAATGATTAGCAACATGGTGTTTGTCTGTACTACCCACCAGTCTCTCCTCAGCTTGGTCAGTCTGGCCTTCTCCTAAACACACACACACACACACACACACACACACACACACACACACACACAGTTGTTTTAGTCAACACATTCGTCCAGTAAGACCATGAAATGGAGAATAACCGAGCATGAAAACATTCACATCATCATCATCTTCTGATCAAAGCAGCCGGCAGCTGTTTGACAGATGTTCCTCTGGCCTGGACTGTGGGATGAACACAGTGAATTGTCACCTGTGCCGCTGCAGGGCCTTGCTCCCTGTTAGTCTGCCCGGCCATTCTAAGTCCCAGTATGTCCAGCTGGACTGAACAGTCCTCCAGTACAGCTGTCAGTCCCAGACTCTGAATCCTGGAGAAAGACATCCTGTGGAGAAACGGATATTTTGTTATATAACGGTTTGCGAACGAGTTTCACACAGACGTGTATGGTTAATGATGAGCTAGCTAGCTAACGTTAGATAAACCCTTTTATTCAAGTTGGTGCTAGCATGATGCTATCCCAAAACTAGTGAAATGTGATGTTTCAATAGCTCATTAATATGCCAACTCTTCCAAAATACGCTAAATAGAACCGTTATTTTTCACAACGCGTACTTTCATCGATAAGCAAGGTCAAATCAAACGAAGACATATTTACAATGGTGCCCGGTGAAGCTTCTCAATAGTTCACCGTAGCATTATGCTAACTTTCATGTTTACAGTCACTTACTTTATATCTCTCTGTCTGAATAATAAGTAAACCTTTACAACAAACGGCACTATTTTCTACAACAGTTTGACAGTTTACACGTAACTATGGTGACACGCGTTTTTTTCCCGCAACTTTATTGAAAGAGCAATAACATGACAAAACAGTAGCATTCCCGGCATTATTATTATCGTCATCATCAACCTAAGCTTAATTTCACTGCACAATTTAGTGTAAAATAAAAACCCCAAAAGAAGGTAATCAACGTTTTAATTAACAGAAGTTGTTGTTATAGTAACAGTAGATGCCATTACGTTTATAAGCAGACCCCAGACCTCTAAATCTCTATTCTGTGCCGGACTTTTGAACTTTTGAACTTTTAAAAGTGCAAAGCTGCCCACCTGCTGAAATGATGAAGTGATAAACCGTCGAAAGAATTAATTCTGCCTCTCAAAAACAAAACAAAACATAAACAATAACCAAACCTAACAAAAAGCATGACAAAGTCAGCATTTAGTTTGTCTGTGTAGATCAGGGGTGTCAAACATACGGCCCGCGGGCCGGATCCGGCCCGCCACGTCATTTTATGTGGCCCGCGAATCCGCCAGCAAAAAAATAATTTTTAAATCGCGCACGGACACACCTCCACCAGCGTATGGTTCAAAACCAATGCATGACTTTTTATGTATATTAAGTTAATTCTGGTGCTCAACATGAATATACATGTATGTAAAGGAGTTAGATTATGTTACTTGTCTGAGTAAAAGTCTGACTGATGGGAATTCTACTGAAATCCTCTCCATTTACTTAGATTTTTTTTGTCCATCACAGTTAGTTCCTTTTTTTCAGTGGATGCTATTCTATTACAAGTAATTCATATCTCAGAATTGTATTCTCACATTTGTAAAACACAACATATGTTTTGATCAATTACATCCATTTCACAACAAAACAACCAGTTTAATGACAAATAAAGGCTGAACTTTGACTCCGTTTAGTTCAGTACTAATGGAACTCAGACTCCAGCGCACAGACTCTGAGGGCAGGTTAAAAGGGATTTATTGCAAACTTGGTTTTTAGAATGGAGATCAAGGCAGATCGGTAAGAAAGAGGGTTTGTGTTCCTGGGGCTGGTTGAATTGATGGGAAAGAGCAGATGGGCTGACGGCTGACAGTGAGCAGGCAGGAGACTATGGGGTCAGATCAGTCTCAATAATTGCAAATGCACACAGAAAGACTCACAAATGCAAACAGAAAGATTCACAAATGCGCACAGAACAATTCACAAATATATTCAATTTACAAATGCATGCAGAACAATTCACAAATACATTCCAATGCACAAATAAATAAATTACGATTTATATAAATGTAAAAAAAAATCACAAATATATTTCTGCATTTGTATGTACACACACATAGTTTGGTCCGGTCTCTACTGATATGAGGTATCGTAGAGCTCTGGGTGAATACATTTGTAAATCGAATATATTTGTGAATTGTTCTGTGCGCATTTGTGAATCTTTCTGTTTGCATTTGTGAGTCTTTCTGTGTGCATTTGCAATTATTGAGACTGATCTGACCCCATAGGACACTGGTAACCCAGAACAGCAGGCTGGGAGGCGGAGTTTAGACTCAGAGAAAAAAAATACAGAACTGCAAAAAAATGAAATAAAAAACACTTATAAGGCCTGAAACACAGCTACCATAGTGGTGGACAAAACAAACGGATCTAGCGAGGACTGGGAGGAAAGACGGCAGCAGGTAATTAGCTGATGAGACTCAGGTGTGCCAGCTGTCAGAGCTCAGGAGCAGGTGAAGCCACGCCCATGCACAAGCTGATGTTTATGCGTTGATTGGTTTCCCTGTAAATATACAACAATTTACAATTAAATGAACACGTTTACCGTTTTCTAGACCAGACAAGGATGTGTTTGATCCTAAATACAATGTAACCTTTAAGTTGTTAATGTCAATATGACAATATTACATGTCTGTCTTACTTTATAACAAGTCTACAAGTAAACGTCTGTACGGGAAGTCGCATGGAACCAGTGGCGTTGCTCCTGGTCAGTAAGATAAGTTGGTTAAGTCAGCATTGCCAGCCAGAAAAGCGTGTTGGCATGCGACCACGTGCATTTGACATATTATGTATTGGGACATATTTGTACTAAATCTGTTTCTGGCATACTAACTAGTATAGTAGCATGGGTGTTGTAACGCACAGTTGAGGTCATCTGTTTCTGGAGTTCATTCACTCCCTGTGCGTTCAGTGACAAAGGTACAATTGTATTCTAATCATTCAGCTAACAATAATGTGATGCCATTCAAAAGGTTTACCTTTTATTTTAAGTTATTTTTCTTTGAAATATATCATACTATACATCTCACCAACACCTCAGTCACACACACAGGTCAAAAGGGCGCGAGTGTTCAAACAGCCCGTCATCTCTGAAGAGGTCGCCAGTACCTGGTAGATTGAGCACTCCTGGGTCTCAGGTTGTGACAATTTGGATCCAGCCCTGATGGAAGACCATCATCATCATCACCATCATCATCCTGACCTGATGGAGGACCCCCACCATCATCATCCTGACCTGATGGAGGACCCCCACCATCATCATCCTGACCTGATGGAGGACCCCCATCATCATCATCCTGACCTGATGGAGGGACATAACGAGCCTTTCCAGAATCCGAATCACTTTATTGATCCCTGGCAGGGAATTAGTAGGCCTACATTACAGTTGCTCTTATAAGCATAAAGAAAGACAAGAAAATGTAAAATAAATGACTCAGTGAAATGTAAATTATGTCCATAAGGCTATAATATACAATGCAATATATGTAGAGAAGAAAAGTGAATCATAAAAATAAAACTAAGATTTGAAAAATATCGGAGATACAGTATGTGCAAATATGTGCATCAAACGGTGTAAATAAGTGAATAAAAATGCAGAGGAGTGTGATCCATTAAGTGTATTATTAATAAAGGCAAGAATAGTATAAACAAGAATGAAATTAAATAACAATATCACTTGAAATAAAAATAAATTCCAAGAGAAAGACATACGTTTAAATACAGCACAAAGCAGATACTTTGATCAGGTATTGCATTATAGTTTATTGTGGCAGTCATCATTTGTTGCACTCTCTGCGGGGAGTTACAGCTTAAAGGTAATACAGACTGAGGGTACAAGCTACACCGTAGTACATGCATGATGCTGTCACACCGTCAGGTTTCTTCCGTGGCCTTCCCACTCCTCCCCTGAACACACTGTACTCGGATAGTTTCCCTCTCAGAGACACTGATCTGCAGCAGTCTCACCTTCGAGATACCGTCGAGGCAACACACACCTGACATACAAACAAACCGTTAGAAACAAAGTATGTACAGTTACAGTAGATGACTGTTCGACATACGAGCGTGATCATAAAAGGCAGCTCTTAAGGCAGAGATATCTGAAGGGGGAGATGAGGAATGGGATGCAGAATGAAATAGAAATCCAGGCAAAAAGTCAGATATTTCTTCCTGCCAACGAGTCTGTGAATGATGGAGGGAAATCAAAAAGGCATCATGTTAAGATGTAGAGTATGTGTTATATTTTTGCTGCCTGTACAGTGAACTCTTACGATACAAAAACACGTCAGAAACCTAATGTAAAGAAAATAATATGAGTTAATATACACCACATATTTATCAACACAAAGTTACATTTAAAAATGCAAAAATATGCAGATAGTTCATGTAAATTATTCAAAGGCAAGACTGAAAAAGAATCCCACACATGGTCCTTCAGGTGATTACATTTCTGTACCGGCTTCTCCGCACATCTGAGTTATTTAAGTAAGTTGAAAATGAACATACAGTATGAATGTATGGCAGAGAAATGTGCTTTAAAGGTACTAAAAACATATTTTTTACTTCTTCCTTTTGGCGATGGGGTTCAGCATGAACACAACATTTTCTGTCAAAGTTTAAATATTTTGGGTCGTTTTACATAAGAGATTTCAGTTTCTTCTGTTTTTGTTTCACTCACTTGTTTAAAGTTGAAAAGTTGAAAACATGATGTCATGTACTTCCTTGCACCAATCAGGATTCAGCAACGTTTGAATTGACAGCTGTGGGGGCGTTTGCTTGTGTTACACGTGTTACCAACTGGTGTGTTTACCAGTCAGGAACGTTTTAATGAGAGATGCAGTGAAGTTGACTCATGGGAAATGTTTTTTGAAGCTTGACCCATATGGGGACTAATAGACAAAGAGACACACACACACACACACACACACACACACACAAAAGGGACACAATATCTCAGCCTCTACAGCTTCAATTTTCACCCCTCTTTTTTATAATCTGTCTCTCTCACGTCCCCTTACTTTATGGAAGTGCAACACTGAAATCGCTGGAGTGCCGGACCGCTGTCCATCAGTCCTGATGAAGCAGATTAGCTTAAATCTTAATAGAAAACTTAGTTCAATCTTGAATATTCAATTTGAGATATCAAGAGTTGCAAACACAATTGAGAGGGAAATGACTTTTCTTTGGGTGACATATAGAGTAGAACGATTATATTATTTGGCACTAAATCTGCATGAAGACAGATTTTAAATGTGTTGCAAAAAAATAAAACAGATGCGAGGAAACAAAGACTCCTCCAAGAAAAAGAGAAACCCGCATTTGAGTATGCTTGGTAAAGAGGAAAGTGGGGGAGAGTCTCAAAATAAAACCGAGGGTGGCTTCATCGAGCAATCATTTACTGTACGCACATGTGTACAAATAAAGAAATTAAAACCCATACAAAAAACCTGTACAGTCTAATATTCCATATTTTCTTGTAAGTGTCAGTCTCAGTTACAATATGATCTCTCTGCAGGCCGAGGTCAAACACACGTCAGTCCTTCGTCTGTCTTGTGCTTATCGATTTGACCGTGAGTTGGGTTGGACCTCGTGGAGAGGGGGGGGGGGGGGGGGGGGGGGGGGTCATTCCACTTTGACACATCGCCATCACAACAATTCTTGACTCTTGACTCAAAAGTCTGTGGCCTAAGATTAAAGGATCATCTATGATATGGTAATAATAATTTTTAAAAAAAGATTGGCTGATTTACAGCATGCTTATGTCTGAAGGAGCTGTACACGATGATCAGGACATAGCAACAAAAAAACACACTTTCACCACTGAGGTTCATCTCACTCTGACTTTTAGCTTTATCCCACTGAAGTATACATGTACAGTAAGATCACATCCAGTGTTGAGTCTTTATAATTGTGCCGTAGGAGCTGGAAGCAGCCAGAGAGAGAGAGAGAGAGAGAGAGAGAGAGAGAGAGAGAGAGAGAGAGCGAGAGAAAGAGAGAGAGAGAGATTCAGATCTCCTTGATTGTTCGTTCAGAGGGCCGGTACTCCTCCCTTCCTTTCGGCGAGGACAAGTAGAAGGACTGGGTCTTGCGTTTTAGGCGAGCTCTCTTGGTGGCCAGCGACAGGCTGTGCTTGCTGGAGGCGATGATGTCACAGATGAACTTCTTGCAGTCCACGCACACCTCCATGGTGGCCCAGTCCTCCGTCAGCTCCGAGGGAAGCTCCAGCTCTTCGTGGGACTTCAGAGAGCCGTGCTTCGAAAACCTGCACGGAACAGGACGACAAGCTCTGCATGAACAGGATCACTACCGTTTGTGTTTTTACAGTTTGGTCGACTTTGAGTAATTGTTCAAACTATCCAGGGTGTGTGGTCGTGGACACATTTTGTAAAGGGTCACTTCACCCTAATTACAAAAAACGACTTTTTATTTGATCAACTGATGGTATTTACTGCAAGTATTCCAGCTGATTTTATTTGATTTAATTTACTTTTTTTTTTTTTTCTTTGAATGCTAAACACGTGTGTTTATGAAAGATGCCAAGTCAATAAATGATTGATATCGTCAGTTGATATTGTTTGCATTCCTTGTTGAAAACAGGAAGGTTTGAGTATTTTTAACATAACAAGTTTTTGGAGAGAAACGCTGCTGTTGAATTTACCAATCTTAGAGAAAGATATCTCAAAACCGGAACAAATAAAACAAAAATAATCTGCATGGTTTGATACCACTGGGATTGAGAAAATACTTTTTGGGGCAATGAACACAAGCATGTAAATGTGTGCCATATACAGAAATGCGCAAATACCAAATCTCCAGAAACAAACAATAGGGACATGCAATCCAATTCAGATGAAATGGTGCCGATATCAAAACCCAAACAACAGCAATGTGTGGAGGAGAAGTGGAACCCTGTAAGGGATGTCAGTCTTATTCCTTCAGTAAGTCAGAACCTCCATCCAATTTGGTCTACATTAAAATATCAACTGTGCTTTGCTTTATTTATCTACTGAGCTTAATGGTGTGTTAGTAGTGCAGTATTACAGTTTCACAGGGCCACAACTTTTGCCACTTAGCAGTGGTGATTGTTGTCTGTTGTTGTCTGTTGCCTGTCAAGCCCAATGTAGTTTATAACTGTATACGTCAATGGGACATTCCCCCAAATTCAAAAACACATGTTTCCTCTTCCTTGTTGTGCTAGTTATCAATCTAGATTATTTGAGTGTGACTTGCCGAGTTTGCCGGTCCCTTTAAACACCAATAGCCTGGTAAAAAAAAGCTTTTTATGTCATTTTTCCTTTATCTCCAATCAGTTGATAAAATAAATAAAAATTCGATGTATCTTCTACTAGCTCTGATCGTAGTACTTTTCAGCCACTAGATGTCACAGTGACAGTGCACCATACTCTAAAAATACAGACTGGATATATCAGCAGCAGCTATATATGATTGAATGCCTCTTTGTCTTGTGTTTTATTATATTCTGCATTTTGTGATTATGAGTATTTGTGTTTTTAGCTTTGCTACAATGTTGAGTCTTTGCATGTGTAATATATTTTACTCATTTACAGTTTGTGTTTTGGTCTCAGGGGCCACTGTACCAGTATCATGCAGACTCTTCACAAGATAATTCGTTTTACATTAGGACACAACAGTCTGAAGAATTGTGTTCATAGCTCTTACTTGGACATGGTCTTGTGAATGCCGTGGCGCTGCGGGCTACTGGAGGATTTCTCAGATTTGGCAGCAGCAGCAGCAGCAGCAGCAGCAGCGGCTGCTCCAGAGGCTTTTCCAGCTCTTTTAGATGCCTCTGTTGTTTCTACTTTCACAGTGGGGGGCGCCGTGGCCCCGCCCACTGATGAAGGCCCCGGCTCTCCAGCCACAGACAGCCCTTGTCCTATGGCAGCCATGGCGCTGACCCTCTCCCTGGGGAGAGTGTTGGTGGAGCCGATGGAGTAGATGGGCAAGCTGGAGTAAGGTTTGGATGGCAGCCGCATCTGATGGAGAGGGAAGACATGAATGTTAGCAAGAAAAAGATAAATGATGATGATACTGAGAAAGAACACTGATGAAAATGATAGGTGTACATTTTTCATAAAACTTCACATCCTCAACATCCTGCAATCATGTTTTAACTGATCTAACAGTTTCACAGCTAGTTTGGGCAAAGGTTCACCTTTAACAGTACGTGATCTTATTTTGAAACTTATTTGTACTCATTTGACTGGAATCACATTGTTATCGTAAGGTAACAGGAGAGCTCTCTAAAGTAAATGTAATGGCACCAGCTGACCGATCAGAACAAATGAAGGTACAGGGTTTCATGTTGTACCGGCAGCTGATTGGCTGATTGATTTATCCGCTTTGACTCACCTTTTTGCAGCACTGCGCACACACTGGCCTGAAAGGGAGAAAAGAGAGAGCAAACGTAGGAAGTGATGAATGAAACCAGTCACGCTTCCTCCTGAATAGTTTTCATTTTAAATTACAAAAGATAATATTTTAAGGTGTTTTACTTTTTGCAAAACTGGCAGATGTAGGACCAGGTGAAAAAGGAAAACCTTTTGCTTCGACAACAGAAGCAAAGCTGCAATAAAAAAAACAGATGAAGACCGCGTCAGAGTTAAAAGAAATCAATGCAATTGTCACCAAATTTAACCCAATGTAATTAATAGATAGATATGTGTGCTACAACATTCATTAAGGGTGTTACAACTGCATCTACTCATTGTCTTTTTCTGTACATGACACAGGCAGCTCGCGGCGTACACAAAGAAGAAGCTACCTTTCCCTTCTTCATAGCGGTGTAGATGTCTTTGTACTGCTGGAACTTCTCCAGCTCGGCCTTAACCAGCACCTGTCTGATGTGCATCACCTCCTCCACCGTCAGAGACAGACACTCCACAGGGAAACCGAACTCCTCCTGCAACGACACACACACAAACAGTGGGTCAAACACTCAGTGTTTATCATTCGGCGCACAAACAGCCGTCCCCTCTGCACCTGTCAGAGCAGCCTGCGTGGGTCCGGACTGCTTAAAGTGTTCTCATTGTTCGCTGAAGAAGAAGAAAAAAGAGAGGGCTCATGATGCGTAAACAGCCGGAGGGATGGGAGGACATGATTGCAGCAGAGTTCCTCGCAATGCTTGTCTCAAAGCAGCATTCCCACGGAGACTGTACAGAAATCTGTCTGCGTTTGTTCTAGAATATAAATTCCAAACACTTGAACACACAATGTTCATTTGTACCTGGAGGATCAGCCGGGGTTGTGTACTCTTGAGTCTATCGCTGTGAAGATTTCGTTGTTGCTTTGAACGTTGAAACGCTTCTGTATTTTCATATGCAGCAACAAAATATTTAGTTTATTGAAGGAAGCCGAGGCATCTACAGACCCATCAGGGTGTGTGAGAGTTGATTTGTATTTTTGTTTGGACTGTAAACAATTTCAGACGGAATTTCAGGATCACAAACTGATGAGCAACATGATGGAGGTGGTTCGAAGAGTCGTGCAGGGCTTCTGGTTGCCTCCTCCAAACACCTCGTTCAATTTAAAACGCCCTCCAAGCAGCTCAGGAAAACGGCTCTTGAGGTCTCCACTGCTCCCTCCGCCACGCTCCGTCACGTCGCCTTCTCCCGCTCCATTGGAGATGTCATGGTCCTGTCTGTCTGGCGAAAAGGTCGGACGGGGTTACGTTTAAGACGTCCTGGTGCAGAGGCTCAACTGCTTTGCAGGCAACGTGCTGGACACCATCAGTGATGTTGCAGCGGGAGAGATCTGTGTGCTGTTTCAGACTCAGACATGATTGTATCCAGTCAGCAGACGTGGCGGATGCTGCAGAGTCAACATATACTCAATAACAACTGGTCTGAAATGTCGGTTTAGCGCTGATTAAAAAAGACACACAATGTAACAGAAATGGTGTAAGTGAAATAAAGTTGTTGCTGTATTGGTCTGGCTCTGGTCATATTGATCATTATTCCGAACTGGTTTGGTTCATGTTGGGAACCAGAGGCACGGAGGGAGGAAGCATCAGACAGCTTAAAAAAGTTTCATCTTTAGAGATATGTGAAAAAAAGGATATTAAAAGGTGTAATTGTTTTTCATCTATACTGCCACAAATTAAGCAAAATATGGAGGTCAAAATAGACATTTTATTATAAATACATCCCACCAGCAGCAAACAAATGATATGTAGAGCAGATTTAGATGAATTTTAGCTTAAGCTACCTACTTGTGGTTGAGAGCTAAAATGTTATCAAAAGTAGTGAAATGAATGATTATTAAATAAATGTATCATAGTATAGTATACTATGATATATTTATCTATGTGACACCTCAGATAAAAAGCAGTTTGTCCTCGGCCTATAATGGCAGCGGCCTGCTCTACAGGTGAATGATCTCTACTAGTGAAGCAGGAAGCATTCGGAGCGGATGGGCAGCTACAGTTCTTATATCAGGACGGACTGAGGGAGACAAGGCAAACCTTGGCCGACTCTCGTCCTCTGATGTAAACAGCCCTGCACAGAGCAAACACCGCCTTCATCAACCCCAGCGCACATGCCTCGATAGGGTGGGAGCTCTGCAAAGGATGGAGAGCGGAGGGAGACGGGCGGAGGAGGGGGATCCGGGGACGAAATGAAGCTATCATCCCGACCTGAACCAAAGAGGGTTCCTGCAGATTGACGAAGTCACACCAGCAGACAATGTGAGCGGCATACAAAGGAGATGTGGTGATGCAAGAAAGAGAGGGAGGAAATCGAGGAAGACACATGTCACGCAAATCAAAGGATAAGAGAGATGACATTGACTGTTTCGTTAGTATCCTAATGCTTCTTGTCCTTTCGTCTCCCTTATTAAGTTACTGGACAGGATCTGTGGCCAGGCTACGCTGTCCTCAGAGAGCCCTTGGTAATCCGCTCTAATAGATCAAGATTGACATTGTCATTCATACTGTTCACAGGGCAAGTGCACAGCAGAACGCAGTGACATTGCATCCGGCTCACATGCAATGTGACATAAAATGCTAATAATGAGTTAATTATGTTAACATTCTGCACACAAACCGCGAATACTGTCACAGTGATTTGAATGCAGTCGATGTGGTTTTGTCAGATTACCACTCCCATTTTTACATTTGTTGTTTGTTAGTGAACTGCAACTGCTTATCGCGCCACTTCTTTTCAATATGTTTTGCGACCTAGTATTCCTTCATGGTGACTTTCATCTACTGAGTAGATACAATAAACTGTATGAAATATTGTCGTGGTCTCCGTGACGTCGCCTATGAGTTTCTGAAGAGCCGTTGTGAAGCTCAGAGTGATCTTGACAGTGACGACACAGCCTAAGTCTAAAAATGGGCAAAGAGGTGGATCTTCAGTGACGCTGAGGCGGGACAAAATGACGCTACTGAGGAGACAGCTAGCAGCTAGCAACTCGGTACGGCACCCACCTGTCACTCAGGGCCAAGCCCTCGATTATGCATAACTTCAAGCCTTAATATAATTTTAAAAGGTGAGCTATATACAAATTGACCCCTCTACAGTTGTCATGAACAGAGATATTAGCTTAATAGTGCAACATTGTTTTTTTGTAGGCTGTAAACATGTTAATTCCTGCTGTAAAATTGCATTTTAGGATAGTGGTGAACGTGGATTTGATGATGTCCACCTTGGCACCAGAGAGTGCTGCTTGCAGTAGTAAAGATGTCTGACTCACCAGAGACTTGGAGTTCTGTTTGGAGGGCGGCTGAAACAGTCGAACATTGGTCGGAGTCTCCTTCTCGATGGAGTGTCTCCTCTGGGGGGTCTGACGCCTCTCTGGCTGGGGTGTAGAAGAGATGGGCAGGAACATGGGGGGAGCTGGTGTTCATGGAGGAAAGAGAGGTAAAAGTGAGACATGGAGGCAGCTTAACTGGTAATATTACATTGGTTAATTCAAGGCTCAAGAACTTCTGATTATAAACAGCAAGAAAAAAAAGAGCAAGATCTCTGACTGGCGAGGCTGTAAGATTAAAACTCATTCATCACAGTCAGCGTATGGTTTAGCTGAGGAGGCGACTGAGCTGTGACAGGGATGTAGAAATCATTCCTGACTCACTTTTCTTCCCCAGAGCACACTCCGGGGACGTGTCATCCATCAAAGATGTAGCCACGCTGGAGCTGCTAGCAGATTTGTGCCCAAAAATCTCATCCTGAATGCGTGGAATACACAAACACTTCAACCGTTATTTGCTCTGCACATGCCAGATGAAATTGAAAAGAAAAATCAATCCCACACACACACAAACGCATACTGACGTCGGAGTCAGAGCTGACCAGCTCGGAGAGGCTGGGAGCCTTCAGGAGCCTCTTCCTCGGGGGCACAGACTGTGATCCGGAGGGTTCTCCCCTGATAGAGGCTGATCCATTGGCCAGAGACAGAGAGCTGGACGTCCTCCTGCCCATGTACGGACTAAAGTCATCTGCACAGAGCCACACACAAGAGAGAGTCATTCAGGCTGAAGGAGGAAAAGCACTTGAGCTGAATCTCAAAACAAAGTCCTCACATGATTCTTTGCATCCTGTGTTATTCTTTCAATCTGTTTTGACTGTTCTGCCCCCGAAAAAATGGGGAAACAGACGGTTTTCAAATCACAGTGTGTTTAATGGGCGGGTGAGTTGAAAAGATGCATTTAATCCTATACAGAGGACTGAGGTTTGAGATCTATCCCAAGGTTAAAGAGGTCCGGGAGGGCGAGTTAAGTTGGTCTGAGGGGAGGCAGAGGAGCAGGCCGGTGTTACACACAGAGCATGGATGATTCTTATTCTTATTATTCTCAGGGGGAGCTGAATCCTTCAAATCAAGCGCCACAAGGTCATTTCTGCACTGAGAGAGGAGTCCAAAGATAGAAAACAATAACCAACAATAACTACCTAAGAAGCTGCCTGACTCTTGAAAAAAACAAAAACTGAATAGAGGGTTTAACGGGAGGGATGGAGCGAGAGAAGAGGAGACGAGGCAATGCTGCAAAAGACAGATAAAGAGATGCAGCTTCTCCTGTTTGTGAGAAAAGCATCGACGGGAGCTCTGTCTCTGCTGCTGGACGAGAAGTAACTTTTCTACAAGCTAAGAGACTATCACCAGGCTTCAGACTTTACTTTACAACAAACAAACCAGCCATAATTGGCCATTAATGTACACTCCACCTGTGTCTTGGCAAGGCTTCAGTATTCAAATATGTAAATAGAGGATATATTAGTTTACAGCCAGGGAGGCAGACAGACGAGGCCATTAGGTTATGGGTAAAAAAAGGCCTTCCAAACCACAGCAGAGCTCATACTTTACCTAGTCCAGTACGGAACAAATCCTGTGGCATACTGCGAGTTTTGCCAAAACCTAAAAGGGGACACCTCCTTCATTAGGATAACTATAATAACTTTCCATTATTTGGTATGTCTGTGCTGTTTGGTCTCAATAATATATCTTGATAGATGCAGTCATTGCATTATTGTGTGGTTCAATGTGGCAAATTGACTTTTGTGGTGGACCCACCCTCCCCATCCCTGGTTCCCCTACCAAGGTAAACACTGTCAGCTCTGTCAGTACTGTTGTAGTTGTTTGCACTGTTAGCTGCAAGCCGCCGGCTCAGCTGTCGACATGTTGAGAGCCGTGGGGAGGCAATCACTGAGCTCACAACATCGAATTTAGCACCTTATAGTTAAACCATCTTTTTATTTTTTTAAAGGAGTAGTTCCAGATTTAGGGAGAGATCCTTAAATGCTTTCTTGGTGAAAATGATATGAGTTGATTGGTACCACTCTCACTATCTTTGCGTTAAGTATGAATCGACACCCAGGAGGCGATTAGCTTAGCTTAGCATGAAGACTGGTAACAGCTAACAGTTAACTCTCAAGTTAACTGAGTAACTTTTTGAATCTTATTTGTTTAATCTCTAATGTCAAAAAGAAAAGTAGAAAAAACAAGTTGTGGTTTTACATGGAGTTAAATATATTGTAACCATTTCTTGGCCGGGTGCAGTGACTTCCTGTTGTCTTACTGCGCCCCTGTTTACCAAGAAATAGTCCCTGAAAGGCTAGCTGTTTTCCCCTGACTTTATGCTAAACTAAGCTAACCACCTCCTGGTTTTAGTTTCATGTATACTGCTCAGACATGAGAGTGGTGTTGATCGTCCCATCTAACTCTCGCAAGCTAAGCGCATTTTCTAACATATCAAGCTATTACATAAATTGTTGATGGATAATAAACATCCCAGTCAGACACACCATCTCATATTTGCCACCACCAAACAACAAAAAGGACCCAGAAGTGCATGATACATTACCAAGAGTCGTGTTTATATCTTGTGAAATGGATTTCTCCTTGAAACTGTATTTTCTTGCTCCTGAAAAACCTTAATGTAGCATCTCCCCCATGAAATACAGAGCAAAGTTAGAATTAAACTGCTTCCTCTGTATGAGAATGATGCATTATCGAGGTACACACACACACACACACACACACACAGATTATCAGACAGCATGAATGAGTATGTGAGAGGTGATAAAGCCTGCGGTGTGATGAGAGATACTGGCTTCAGGAGGAGGGAAAGAGGAGCACAGCATTAATCTGATTTGCCTGCCTCAGCAGTATTTCCTTATCACCTCAATCAGAACTGTCTCATTAAGTTGGTCGTATTTAATGCGGCACACTTGCCACTACTGAGAGGCCGCTGTGCAGAGCATGAGGCTGCACCATGATTGAATTCTGCATAGTCACATAGTACATGTAAGACTCTGGTGTGTGGAGTTTCAGCTGTCCATTTTCGCTCCCTGATTTGATGGCCGGCTACACACTTCCACTCAAAGAGGCCATGTGTAATGTCTAGCCACAACGTTTTATTTTTCAAACTAAAATGATGGCCGGATTTTACACATTGCACCTTTAAGATTCACATCACAGCAGTATACTTGACAGATGATGTACTTAGCAAAGGTGAACCGTTGCCTGGGTGTTTGGAGATCAGCAGCAACAAGTAGGACCACTTTTCAGGAGTGATGTGCGTAATGCTGTCCCTTTGTATGACATTTCTATGATAGAGTAGGATTATTACACCAAAATGTTGTCCTCCAAAGAAAGACACTGGGGCAATGTCATTTCACAACCAGTCCTTCAGAAAAAAAGAAAAGCCAGATGTACTCAGCAGAAATAAAACTAATAAAAAGAAGAAGTAATGACATTGTACATAAAACTCAGCTGGATAATGCTACATTATTTAAACCGTCATTGGCCATTAATTCAGTGTGTAATCACATAACACTGAGAGCAGTAAAGCCTTTTAAATATCCCAAGCCGCCCGTGAGATGATGTGATCTGTTTCAATCAGCCAGCTGAGTTTAATCTCTCCCTTTAGGACAGCCTGATGATAATGGGAAGTTAGGATTCCCTCTAGCTATTTCATCCGACATATTAAAAGTATCACTCCACAGAAAACACATGGGTTGTTGCAGATCTAGTTGCAGCTTTGCCCCCGTTTTTCTTTATATTTTGCAAACCTTGAATCAAAGGTTGTTGGGTAACTGCGCAGTGAGCCGATCATATCTGGAGGGTTGGAGTGAACGTGATATTAGATATGATAAACTTCATCACACATCCTAAACACAAATGTGAGATGACATATATATTTTTAATCAACTGAGCATTTTTTATAAACTTGGATTTATTTATTTCCGACTGTTCAATTATATTATATTTCACTTTTTTCCAAGATGAAAGACTACATGCTAAAAATAGTCAAATTTGTAAATATAGAGCAGCTTATAAAATCAGGGGAAATACAAAGGACATTGCCTCAGTGTCTCTCAGTGGTTGCCCTGACTACAGCTCTGTCTGTTTGTACCGTGAATGACAATCCTGTGTGTCCACTCTGCCGGTCAAAGTGTCTCTCATCAGTTCGCTCTCCTCGGTGACCTCCTACCGACCACCGGCGTCCCACGTCACCATGTTTCACCTCCACAGACCACAGCCGACCACCACCAACCACTGAAGCATGACATGGAATGTGTGTGCGGTGTGCTGATAGAGTGTGTGTGATGTGTGTGTGCAGGCTGGGAGAGCAGATGAGCAGCCACAACAAGGAAAGAAACAGAAAGAGATATATATAAAAAAAATATTTAAAAAAGCCAAACAAGCAGCGAGGTAGACTTTACCTGACGCGTCAAAACTGAAAGACATGCTAAGTGGCCGAATTACTGCAACGAGAAACAGTCATGGCATCGGACAGTTATTGCTTGTGGTTAGGAGGTAAATCAAGGCAAGACTTACTGTACTACATTAAGGGATGTAATCTGCTTGTATTTGGCAGGACATGCAGGGGTATAGCACACTTGTTGTCTGGTTCTAGATCACTTAAGTGTTACCACTTTCATGATGGGAGATAATAGGATTTCAAATAAGCCAAAGCCAATGGTGAGAGATTACTGACATTCAGAAACAGCAGTGGTTTTGGCATCGTTAGGATTAAAAGAATTTAGCATTATTGTAAAAACTTCCACTATGTTGCAAACAGTCTAGTCAACAAAACAATAATAAAAGGCATTAGTTGCAACACAAATAGGAGAAGTTAGGCAGAATTAGCAACAACAGCAGAGAGCAGAGGCACAAATAATAGTGCAGTAAAGTGTGAAAGGAACTAAAACATGAAGCTGCTACACATGTCTCATCTGCAAGCACCAGCTCCATACTTCAGCTTAAAAACAATACATTTCAGAGCGAAGTATGTTTTCATCTGCGTGAGAGTGTGTGTGTGTGATTAACAACAAGAGCAGGGACAGAGAAGTGGCGAGTTTCCTTACCCAGCCTTCCCCTGCGGACCTCACCAGGAGACACTGGTCGGAGTTTCCTCTCCGCTTTGATTTCCTCCAAGATGCGTTCATGCAGCGTTGGAGGAAGCTGAGCCTGCGGCTTCAGCTTACGGGCTGACGCCTAGCACAGGTCGATGACGGGTAAAATAGAGACAGTGACACAGAGAGTCAGCGGAGCGGAGCGCAACAACTAACGGGGTTATAGCCAGAAGTCTTTATCATCACCACCTCCTCTTATCTACTGTGACTGACATCATCTCATTACCCAGAGTTCAGCGTCCTGCTGAAACAGCAGTGAGATTTATATCAACAGAGAGATGGTGAGCAATGCAGTGAAACGTGAATGAGAAGGCTAGCGTTACCTACGTCCATTTTAATGTCAATCCAAAAACCAGGTCTGAAACATTCCTCTTTTGTTTTTCTTTTTTGCTGGGGCAAATATAACAGTTTAAAGGAAAATTCTGGTTTATTTCAACATGCCGTATTTACTATAAATGTGGCAATAGTGGTTCTATTGGTCTTGCTAACTTTGCACTCCATTGCAGAGACAGGGTAGACGAGGACTTGCATAGATCCGGGTTTAAAACAGTCTAAAACCCAAATATGTTTCAGTGAAGATAATGTCAGACAGGATAAATCAGTAACATATTGCCTCACCCTTGATTATCAAAACTGTTTATGAATCATTTTCTTTAAAACAACTAATTGATAGAACTGAACTGTTTCTGCATTATTGTCAGCAATGCCAAATGGCTTATAGTCGCCATGTAACAGTATGGCAGGGATTAATCCAAAACAGCCTATGTCATGGCACTGTCTTCCATGATGTTTTGTTAACTATTAATGCATTATTTTAACAATTGATAGTTCTGGCCTTATAGCTATTCAAATCAGCATTTTCTGTCTCCAGTTTATCATTTCAGACTTTCAGACTATAATCTACGCTTCTTGTCAATCACTGGATAAAGTCCCCTCTTTGAGCCTCTAAAATCAGTTTGAATAACACAAGGGGACACTTTGGTTGAACTGGTCACAAATGATAAATGTATGATACAACTGAGAAGGAGTCACAAGCCTCAAAAGGTTGGAAACCACTGTTCTGGCTGGATGTTGCTTGATGCTCTCATTTGAAGACAGTTCACTGGTCTGTTGTAATCAACAAAGACTTTTACAGGCGGCACAAGGATGGGTTGTGATATTTAAGTCTTGAGCTGCACTCACAGGGTTGAGAGGTGGTCTGGACCTGATGAACTCCAGGATGACCTCATGAGCGCTCTTCTTTAACCTCGGTGGGATGTTTCCATTTATCTGGAACAACAGAACAGGATAATACAATATGGAAACGGTACCCACAGACAGACAGACAGCTAGTTCAGGTTTCCTGCTTGTTGCAGAAGGTTATTTATTAACTGGAGCGCATGACATGGACAATGTGAATAATCTGGTACCACGTTACACTCTGAGGTAGAGGTACAGAAAAAGTCAAATTACCAGTTGCAAGACTAAATCAAGGACCATAGAGCTATCAGCTAAGGCTGCAACTAATCATTATTTATAATAATTTTTGGTAATGATAATTTCATTATCAATTAGTCAATTATAATTATTATTTTGGGGGTTGATCGATAAATTGTTTAGTCTGTAGAGTGTAAAAAAAAGGAAAAAGTAAAAGATGAACATCACAACTTCCCAGAAACCAAGGTGACGTCTTTGAATATCTTGTTTTCTCAAACCAACATTCCAAAACCCACAAATGTGACAATTTTGTAAAATAGAGCAAAGCAGCAAAATATCGCCTTAATATCAAAACCATCTGAGATTAATTTTTATGTCAGTTCTATTAACAGCCTATGACATGGTACTATTTTTCATGATGTTTTGTTAACATGGCAGCCTTTTCTGTGGTGACATGTAGAAGTGCAGCAAGCAGGAGGAATGAGGCATCAATTTCTACTGACCATGACTTTGCGCAGTTTGTAGCGTTGGGACCTGATGTCGTCCATGAGCATCTCGTAGGGGGTGAGCTGGTACTCGATGGGCAGAGGGTTGTACTGACGGTCCTGCACCTTTTTCAGCTTCACTCCTTCACGTAGGCTCCTCATCACCTGAACCCAGAATCGAGCCTGACGGAGGAGGCAAAGGGCAGCATGGATAAGGGGAAGTCAAAAATACCACGACCCTTTGAATCAGGAGCAATAATTCTTGCAATAATTCTTGCTCAGGCCTCTCTAGTGAGTGAGAGTGAGTTTGGCTTTGGTCAAATGATCAGTTGAGGCTGGAGGTCAGAGGTCAGTTGAGTCTGTTTGCTTACCCAGTCATCGTTCTGTAGCTCATTCAGGTCTCTGCCGGGGTCCTCCGATGACCCTGCCTCCATCTTACGCAGGTTCTGGTGGAAAGAGAGAGAGAGAGAGAGAGAGAGAGAGAGAGACAGAGAGAGAGACAGAGTTTGAAGTACATGCGGACCAACAAAGTCAGACCTGTTTTTTTACCAATTTAGCCTGCCACTCAAATTTCTATTTGTCTAAGTGTCATTCAGTTTAAATTGAACACTTAAAGACAGCTAACATGAGCTTTTAATGTGTGATGTACCACCAGTACCCATCATCACATAAACTGTAGGAAAAACTGTTCATAGTTCATGAAATGAAAGATTCTTATAACAACTTAATGACGGATATAGTTGTTTGCTGACATAATATTGTAAAAAAATAAATAAAAAGCTATTCAGTCTTTGCAGAGATTTACAAGAAAATACAACATTAATATTTGGAATTTTAGCAATGCTAGTGGCTTTGCTCTAGATAGGATGCTAGTAATGTTGGTTGATAGGTCACTCAGTCCAGAGGGAAATAACTGTTTGATGGCTAGCCATGACTTTTGACACAAGCATTCATGTTCCCCAAAGGATGAATTGTAATAACCTCAGTGGTCCCTCGACCACTTTGACTGCACTCCGTGCTTGGTGCTAATTTTCAACATCAGCAAATGCTAGCGTGCTTACATGCTAGCAAGTAAAGACAGTGACCATGGTAAACATGCTAAACACTAGCATGCTAGCATTGTCATTGTTACCATGTTACCATCACAACCACTGCCTTACTAACCACTGTCATTTTTACATAACATTTCCCACGACAGCTAAGAATCAACATATTCACCATACAGTTTGTTTTCCTATATAATGAGCGTTAGCAACATAGAGCTGATAGCATGGCTGTAGACCCTGTTATGTTTCCAGATGTCAATTCAAAATGTTGGTTGTGAAAAAGCCAAATGCAAGCCAAACGCAAATAGGCATTTTTCAAAAAGGCCTATTTGCATTTCAGCAAATGTTAGCATGTTAATACGCTAAGCTAAGACAATGTACACATACTGTAAACATAACCCGCTAAATATTAGCATGTTGACATTGTAATTTTGAGAATGTTAGCATAACAACCACTGTCTTACCAACCACTATGATTTTTACAATTAATTAACCACAACGGCCAATAATCAAATTTGGGCTTACAGTTGTTATTTGTTCAGAAAAAAAGGGAACCTTACACAGTCCCTTGTTATCCTGCAGTCAACTGAAAGCTCAGCTCCTCCATCCTGACACCTGTGTGAACCTGCACAGCGTGAGGCCATTAGAGTGTTGAAAAACACTGACAGTCAGACTGACTGTCTGTGGGAAACAAGGGAGCTAAACCTGCTTTCCTCTGCTGGTGCTTTCCAAGTTCAGCAGAGGACAGAGTCAATGTGTGTGTGTGTGTGTGTGTGTGTGTGTGTGTGTGTGTGTGTGTGTGTGTGTGTGTGTGTAGGTGTGTGTGTGTGTGTGTGTGTGTGTGTGTAAATGGTAAATGGACTTGTACTTGTATAGTGCTTTTCCGACCACTCAAAGCGCTTTCACACTACTTGTCATTATTCACCCATTCACACACATTCATACCCTGATGGCAGGGGCTACCATGCCCACCATCAGGACTAACTAACATTCACACACACACACACACACACACACACACACACACACACACACACACACACACACACACACACACACACACACACCGTAGGCACAGCTACGGGAGTAATTTTGGGGTTTAAGCCTCTTGCCCAAGGACACATCGACATGCAACATGCAGAGCCGGGGATCCTTTGATTGACGGACGACCCTGCTCTCCACTAAGCCCCAGTCGTGTGTGAGTAATAGAGAGTGAGAGAGTGAAGGAAACAAAATGTAACTAAAAGTGTATGAGTATTTTAAAAGCAGGCAAAAAATATGTTCCCTCGTTTGATAAGACAATCACGGGAGTGCGCGAGAGTTAAGACCTCAACCCACCGGGGAAATCACAGTTCACCATTATATTGTCAAAGCTGCATTCGATTGGACTGTAGACTCAAGGTAGCAGTATATCACTCACAACATAATGCATTTAGGTGCCTCATGATTCTGCATGCCCACAGTGTGCACAGTTCCTTAGTGTCACAAGGTAATGCTGAAGGGCATAATGGCATATAACAGCCCACCCAATTAAAACACTGCTAATCTAGACAGTGAAGGGCATAAAGAGAGATTAGTTCCCTTGCTTTTAAACACCATTATCTCATTCGTACAAGTGGCGAGTCATGAAATCACATCAATGGCACATATTTCCATTTCAAAAGGTTTGACTAAGCAGTGCTCTCTGCAGTCGATGGGGACGGCGTTTTAATTCAAACGTGCACAGCAACCCCCGGAAAAAATGTCCACATGAATAATTAGGGCAATTACCAACTGCATCTACAACCTAATTTTTTCTAGTCAGTGAATTCTGCTCTAGTTGTTCTTCGTTTTCAGCTCTCGACAGCTGACAAAAGACACTTATCCACGAGCAAAAGTAGGAGCCGGAGTTGTTTCTGTGAATCAGTAATTCGGCTGCCTTTCTGTAATTCTCTAGCAGAGTTTTTTTGTCTCTCTGTGGAGAGACAAAACAACTCTTTGGCAGCCATGGCTGGTAGTGGTGGACAGATAACCATGGATCCACTGTGGGTCGGCACAGCTCCGCCATGCAGACTGGGAAGTGTTTCCATATTTGTTGACGATGTCACTGAAGTAAGGTCACACATTCTATTTGATTTTAGTATCTAGAGACAATTAAGCAAATTCTTGTCTGACATTTTATGATTTCCTCCTTGTGTTTATTGCTTTTTAAACCTATTCTTAAATATTGTACATATGACAAAACCATATAAACAGGGTAATGGTCGTGACTAGCATGTAACCCACAAGATGTGACACTCTCACAAGATGGTTGAGGCTAGGCATAGGCTTTGGATGGTTGACGATAGAGCGTTGGGCAGCGAGCCTCGCCAGAGTTTTCTTGCGTTTGCCCCAACTTGTGGGTAACCATCTAGACACAACGGGAGATATACACACGTTTGCTTCAAAAGAAGAGTCAGCCATGCTCGGAGCTCCATGAGGCTGTAGGTCCAGTGGTGCTTTGAGCTAAATGCCAACATTAGTATGCTAACATGCTTGTGATGACAATAATAACATGCCCATGTTTAACACGTATAGCATTTACCGGGGTAACTGTTTTAGCTGAGCATGTTAGCATGCCAATATTTGCTAATTCGCACTAAACGTAAAGTAAAGCTGGGGATGATGGGAATGGCATTCGTTTTGCAGGTATTTGACCTAATAATGACGCTGGAGGAAAAGTCAGAGAATCAGCAGGGAGATTACAACCAATGTTTGTACCATCCGACAGTTGTTGAGGAATTTCCCTCAAAACTACGAAAGTCAATGTTTTTGTGAGGCTAGAGTATAAGTCATGGGATCACCCGTGTCAAAAACATTACTTCCTTATTTTAAACGCTATAAAAGAATGCAGTCTCCAATTTCCTCTTTTTTTCCAGGCTTCTTTTTCAGCCATCTCCACCCTGCAATAAGTCCTCTCCCCTAACAGAGAGTTATGTAACCAGCCAAATCCCCTCTATTCATGCTGATGCATTACGCAGTATACGCACACTAAAAGGGCAGCAGCAGTAGTGCATTGCAGGAAGGAACCCTGAGGTGCAACACACACACACACACACACACACACACACACACACACACCTCCTCAATGAAATGTTCCAACCCACAGCTGTGCTCCCGAGGAAACACAAAGCCCAAAGTGACTCCTGCACTTGATCTTAATGAATGAGTCGAGACAAGAGCCCTGCACCAACAAGACATGACTTTGTGATTGGAGGAGCAGCCTCATTGTGAACTTGGGGAGCATGAAAATAAGCCGATAATGTATTTGTGATGAGAGAATTATATTATGAACTCACATTCATTTTTCCCAAGCCGCTTTTCAATCATTTTCATTCACGTAGAAAGCAGTGATTATAATGTATTCTAACAAAAACTAAGGGAGAACAATTTGAAACCCCCACCATTTTGAACATGGACACATGACCCATAACAGACAGCATGCCAATAATACACCGTGCATTCATCCTTTGCAGTATGCAAACAAGTTGGAAACGTGTTACAGTACAGACCCTCGTATCACTGCAATAGGAGTCTCGCACATGATTATATGAATCGTGCCTCTCTGAATGTGAGCTGTGAGAAGCTGAACTCGTTGATTTTGGCAGAATGAGAGTCAGCCTGTCTCCAGATATTGTCATCTATGTCAGACATGAATAACCAACATGTCATTCTCATTCTTCACGGTGACCCACTTCAACCTGTCAGCCTGCGGTGTGTGTGTGTGTGTGTGTGTGTGTGTGTGTGTGTGTGTGTGTGTGAGAGAGCACGGCCTGTCATCCACACACTGCAGCTGCGACGGACTGTTTGGACATTACAACAGTAGTGACGTATACACTTGGCCGGGTTGTATGAAAGCTGCTGACGGCTGGTATTTTGTCTTCATACTGACTTTTGTCAAGTTTGACCACTTTCATTCCAAATAAATGCTAAAATGTACAAATATCTTTTGTTTTTACTACTTTAGCCAGGTTGTAACATCCTCTGAAACAACATATATGCCATTGTGTAACCACGAAACTCTCAATGACTTTTTTAAAAGCAGGGTGACCCATCAAACCAGTGAACAGTGAGTGGATGGGAAGAAAAACTCTTGGATACGCACCACCATAAAAAATACATATATGAAATATGAAATGGAAAATTAAAGTGAAGGTTGATTTTTTCTGTTCATGCAGCTGTTGACAGGGAGGAGGCTCTGTTTGATTAGAAATGGACAGCACAAGTTAACTGATATTGAATATTTCATAAAATGCTTGAATTTCCCAAAGTTTCTCTAAAACATACTATATCCTAAAATGTGATCATTATTGTAACCTGCTGTACATCAGGATGATGAGGACGGGGAACCCTTATTTTCCACTTTAAAAAAAAACAAAGCTCCCCCCAGCGTTATTATGTCAGAAAATAATTGCAACATCCTTCCCCACCACATGTCGGAATAATGTGCAGTGTTTAATTGGTACTTGTTTAACCGTGTAACCTCAGTTTATACTTAATATCCTGATGGAGCTCCTAATGTGCACCACCAGTATACGCTTTAATGCATCCCTGAAACAAAGACAGAGCTGCTGTTCTCCACAATGGCAAAGTGGTATGATGTAACTATTTATGTAACGGTTTTGCAAAGGATTGCTGAACTAAAACATCAATTTAGGGTAAGAAAAAAAAACATCACTGCTCTTCAAAGAAAGTTTTCACTTTCACTCTTTTCGGACCAATTTTTCAATGACGCAGATGCTGGGAAGTGCATTGATATCATTTAATAGAAGATTTTAATATCGTACAATAAAACATCCCTAAACTTTTGATATCACAGTAAAATAAGGGTGGAATTGTTACAATAAGTAACTTTAAGAACCTTAATAGCTTCATTAAAGGTTTATTGTAATGTTGAAAATTAGGTGATGATTTGGGACATCATCTATTTAAAGGACCCAGGTTTTATTCTAATGAATGTACTGTAAATATGAATTATGGGTAATTTAAGGATTTTTAAGATGCTCTTAAGTGATGTCTGCCTTTTTTTTCTTTGCGTGATGTTTTATGCACTAACCGGATTTTTTGGAATAAACTGTAGTTTCTTTTTTTTTTGTGTAAACAATCTTAAACACCTGTCAGTTTTTGGCCGTTTGCTCCGATATGCTACAAGCAATGTGAGTAATGCGTGAAAGTGATGAGGATGAGCTGTTTGTGAAAGCTGCGAGTCAGAGTTACTGAGTGTTATGTCACAGCTTGAGGAATATAGGCTGCGCACTGATGTGTCCATTCATTTCTTTATCCACGGTCATTACCCCGGATGCCTTGCTGTATCAGCTGACCGCCCCTGCTCCGTCACACAGGCGGAGCAGCTGTCCTCATGTCCCCGTGTGTGTCTCTGTTATGTCCATGCCTGTTACATGCTGCAATCCTCTCTGGAATGATGGCTTATTACTGAAACAGGCAATATTGCTTACCAAGACATGATTGTTATGCTCTGCTGGTTACCTCGTTTTAACCTTTGACACTCAAAAGCATTGAGAAAGACTGACATCTTACAACCAAAGACTGGGTGTTAAAGGCTTAAAGATAAATACTAATATTTCCCCTTAGGTTCACATAATCACGATCACCAAATACTGAACATAAATTGTGAGCACCTGAGCGAATATATTCAAAATGTTTTTTTAGTTTTTTGAAATATCTTTTTCAAAATAAAAGCCTTCATATGCAGACATGTCCTGTAATAGGACTATCACCGTAGGCACCAACAGTTCCATAATACTAACCCAGTCAGTGTTACTCACCCAGAGAGTCATGTTGATTAGTGGGGTGCATGTAAGGTCACCATGCTAAATCTTTTAAAGACACGCCCTGCTATGACCTTCATGTAAAGGTCAGCGATCATCCTGTAACCTTTCATTAGAAGGGAGAAGGCCATGTGCAGATATAATTCTGATGGCTTAAAGATAAAACATGCAGGAATTTTGAAATAGCGCGTCTTTGTCACGGATGAAGCTCGCTGGTTGTCTCGGCCATAGACTGCATACAATAAATGGACCTGGTCACCGTGACGTAACTGTGGAGTGTTTTAAAGCCTCGAGTTCAGCATTTTGGGCGTCGCCATCTTGGTTTTTGGCCATCACCATCTTATTTGTTTGAAACCAGAAGTGACACGAGAGGGTGGAGCTAAGTATAACAGAACGCTGAATAAGAATTTTTGGCGACTAACATGTTACAATTAACTTCCATTAATTAAAAACACACTGTGAAAGGGTTAAAGTTCTAGGACGAAAAACACGGACCGGACAAATCGTGGTATCGACCTGTCAATCACAGTAGCCCCGCCCTAAAGCATATTCTGCTTTATGGTCTATTTGACTCTAAATGGACCATCATTTACTAAATGAACATCATGCTGTATTGAAGAAGACTTGAAACTAGAGATTGAGACCATAAACTCATGTTTACAATGTTTACTGATGGAATAAATCAAGAGAGAATTAGAGTCATTTTCTCATTGACTTCTATACGATCTGACTTCTTTTTGCAACCAGAGGAGTCGCCCCCTGATGGCCATTAGCAAGAATTTAAATTTAAGGCACTTCTGCATTGGGCAGCTTTACTCAAATGCTGAACCTTTACAAATACCAACTGACAAAATGCTGCATATTATACCTTTAAACTCCAATTAGAGCTGTTCAAGCCCACAGTCATAATGATATGATGATGATGATGATGACGACGACCCACCTCTTTGGCGCTCTTGATCTTCTCCAGGAAAGTACCGAGCTCCCTGGTTTCTGTGTACAGAGCGCGACACACTGCCTGGTAGTGACTGGGGGTGTCTGACAGACCGGGCAGATGAGCTGTGCAGAGCTACAAGAGCGACAGTGAAGCACAGAGGAAGAGAGATGTTCAGTACACAGTTCACACAGCTGCTCTAACGGCTAACATGACACCTAAATGATTCACAAAGCGCAACGTATTTTACTAACCCAATGGCTAACAATATCCATATTATTATGATGTTGCCATCACACTTCACTTAGTGAAGGGATTTCAGGTTTTGTAAAGCACCCACTGGCAGCCATGTCTGAGGAGCTCTATGCTTTGTTAACACCCTCTGTGAACAACCTTTCTAAAGGTTTGATGACAGTTTTCATGCTGGCTTGTTAGCTAACAATGCAATTGTAAAAGCACACCAGCAAATATTCACATTTCAGAAGCTGGAACATTAGAATTTGAGCGTTTTTTCTTTAAGAAATAATACTCAAGACCCTTATCAAAATTGTTGATGATTCATTTTTGATTGACGAATTGTTGCAGCTCTACACTACATTTCTCTGAATCTCAGCAACTTTAATTTAAAAACACAGTTTTCAGTCTACACCGGCTTTATATAGATATTATACTTTCACTCCACCACATCTCACAGGCAAATATTGTTCTTTTTACCCCACTACATTTGTCTGACGGCGTTAGCGGTTTACTTTTCACATTACAGTTTTGCATACCACACTGTCAAAAGGAAACTATCTGTCTCCAAACTTGCCCTAGCAACAGAATGGCAATGAAACTGTATATATGGGAGGAGAACATTCTCCTACTTCTTAAGCTAAACTAAATATATGAAAAAAATAATTGGATTATACAGAAAATTGTTACAAAGCTGAAATCAGGGCTCTTTTTCTGATAGTAGAACACTGACACCATTTGACTGCTTACTGATAATACTTATCTGCTTGAGGTTTAGCAGTCTGGAGTCTTGTTATTGTTAGTTATTGTTAGTCTTGATACATAATCGTCAAGTTTTCAGAATAGGGTGCGAAGTTCCATTCTTTGTGTGTATAAAATGAGGAAAACTGTAAAAGCATGGTTACACAAGCGCAAAACTTAAAACCCGCCTCCCGTGGCGGAAAAAATAAAATTCACATCGTCGCATTTTTGTGGAGCTCAACTTTCGTGCACTTTCACATTCACACTCCGTGACCCTGCCTTAATGCGGTATTCTTACAGTGAATGTCACCAAAGTACCACTCCGTAATACTGCAAATATATAAGTATTGCAATACTGTCATCAGTGGGCCACAGGATCAATCCCCATTGTGTCCATCGACATTTACTGTATTTAAATGAGATTCTTTGAGATTGCCACTTTAAGTAAGGTTTTGAATGTAGAACTTTTACTTGCAGTCCTGTATTTTCACAGAGGAGTATTGCTACTTTTACTTTTAGTTAAGGATTCGAATACTTTTTCCACCAATGTCAAACTGTTTGCTTAAGGACTTAAGTATAAAGACTAAATACCCAAAAAGCAGACATTTGTAAACAACTGACTGCTGAACACAATTGACAAAACAACTATGCCTGAGGTCCAACACGCTGCTGCACATACACACAGACAGACCAACAGTGATGAGAGAATACACCCTTGTCTCTCTCATAGAGAACAGAAGGTACCCTGGGCCAATGCTTGGCATGCGCTTGGCGTCCATTGGTCCAGACTGCAATGCAGAAAATGTCACTAAACGCAGGAAATAGCAGACAATGGTCCCTCCATAAGCGTTCTCCGCCCCACATCCTATCGCGAGTGTGTGAACGAGACAAAAAATGCTGCAGCCAGTGTCGATGGACAACCTGTTGTTATTTTCAGTTCAAAACAGTTCATAGTGTATTCCATGTACAGTAGGACAAAAGGTAAACTGAGGGAGCACATAGACTGAATGGTCCGAGGGTGAACAATACTGAGACCACAATTGGAACAGACAGCTCGGTAGCCAGCGGGCCAGGCAGACTGGCACACTGCTCAGATACCTTGGAGAGCAGTGTGTGTGTGTGTGTGTGTGTGTGTGTGTGTGTGTGTGTGTGTGTGTGTGACTGGATATGTGGTAATTATGTGGTCAACAGTGTGAAGCCATGTGAGGTCTGACACAGTGACTCTGGGCTCCATTGGACAACAGAGAGACACAACTCCCCTATTAGCAAGGATGGGGCTGGCAGCCAGACTGCAATGTGGTCCAGAGTCCATTTTCTCACACACATCTTTTCCCCCTCGCTGATATCATCTGTTCCTGGAATCCATCAGAGGATCTTGTTCAGTCAAGAACTGTGTTTCCATTTTAAGTTACGTTATACTTCTTCTCCACCAGATTGCAAAGCGAATCATGATATTTCTTACTGGAATGGGTTTATTTAGCGGCTATATTTACAGGTTACTTTTCAAATCAACCTTTTTGTCAAAAACGTATGATGAGATTACAATATATGAGGCATTATTATATAACAGCTACTCAATAGTATGTACAATATTTAAAATCAACTCCACCGTGACCATCTAAAAACAATGAAATGCTTATAAGTTAACATGTCACTGATAATAATCCAATAATACAAATTATATTAATACACAACGACTGGAGCCATTCTGCATAATCTGTTTTTCTACCTTTCATACTTAAAGCATATTTTGCTGATACTGATACTTTCACTTATGAACATTTCATTCAAATTGTTCAACTGGTTCTTCAACCTATTATAATCAATGATTGGTATGGTGAACTTCTTACATTGCTGGAATCCATGAATCCATGAACTCCTCACAGCTGTTGCAGTAGTCCTCTGTTAAATGAGGATTGAAACGTTCCTCAATGTTTTGCTTCTATCCAGTAATTCACAATCCTCGCCCAGTATTTAAACACTTTTAAATTCAACATTTAACATTTGAACGGCATTAATCATCACGGGGAAAGAACCTCACAACTAGCTAATACAACACACATTTGACATACAGTATTGTCTTATAAAGGTGATACGGCTAAAGTGTTAGCAAAGATATTGCCTACTTCCATATTCAACAGACATGGAGCAACATTAGCATTCATTTGGAGTCAATAGTCACTCTCCTTTTTGCTCTGTTTTGGTTTCCACCACCTCCTGAGGGAAGAAATATGGTTCTTTAGCTTCTTGTGTATCTGCAGTTTGGAGCTGGGCATGTAGCACAGCTTTGTTCGCTAATACAGCTGCATGTCGCTGCTGGAAAACTGGCGGAAGAACCAAAACAGCAACGTTGCAGGCTGTAAAACCGAAAGAATGGGATGAAAGAAGCTCAAATACACTACGCATAGTCATTAGTTCTGAGTGCTGCTGTAAATTTGGTGTCTTATTGGCTGTTGGCGACATCCTTTTTCCAGGTTAGATCCACCTTAAAACAGGAAGTGACGTGTTTCAGATGTCACATGTTTGCAATCAGTCAACATGACTGACTAGTTAGCCTAAGCATGAACAGTCACTTACTCAGCTACTGTACGTACCTCGAAGATATCTCTGTAGCCATGGACGCTGAAGATGTTGTCGGGGTCATCCTCCGCCTCGTCCTCTTCCTCTGTTGCCTCGTAGCCTTCGTCGGGGCAGGCGTCCCTCTCCGCCTCGGCCATGTTAGTCATGAGGTCGATGAGCTGCTCCAGAGGAGGGCTGAGCTCCCTCTCCTCGTTCTCCTTCAGCCCGTAATCCAGAGCCTTGTAGATCATGATGCCCAGAGACTCAATCACCTGCAAGAGCACGGGAGACAACCAAGAAGCAGCTTCACATACACGCTCATTTCTGTAGCCTGTTCTCACCTTGATCTGTAAACGTTGATAACAATCTGCATGCTTGCATGTTATTTTATCTATGAACGTTGTGATACCGGCAACTATCGTAGTAACTTACAGTGGACATAGGTTGTACATTTGTTAAGTAAAATCCAGCCAAATAACTGGTGTCTGATGATTAAACTGGATGTCCGAACACGAAGCAAAACACATGTATTTGTGACGGATGCATCATTTGTTTTGTTTTTGTGCATTTTTCCGTTGTTTATCTGCCACATCATAGACACAAATATGGATTTCCGTCTTTGTTATGCAATATGATCCTCTTTTGTGCGGAGCCTGAGCCGAACAGCTGTAATGCCACGAGAGACCATTCATGGATGCACGCAAACACAGTGACGCTCGCTGGCCTTTCGAGGGGCCGACGCTGGGAGCAGATTGCCGATAGTAGATCTTGTGATTAACTGACGCATGAAGGAAAACACTACCATCACACGTGTCCTCACGTGGATACACTCCGTCTTGTCAAGGATGAAAGAATCCACTGTCTGGGTTTTCCTCCTCGACTTTGAGGACGTCAGGACTTGAGTGATACTTTACCAAATGGTAAACAGCGCTTGAATTCATTCAGTAACAAAATGTAATGTATGTGAGCTCCCGCGCTTTTCCTCTCCTCACCGCCATCATTCGTAATCATTTCATCTAACAGTCATTTATTTGCATTTTGGAGCAGAATATGTCCAGTAAACTCAAGTCTCATACTCAGAAAGTTATTACTAATCTAGAATACATTTAGGCATTTCTCGGGTACACAAAATCCACATTCTATGCAGTTGGACGACCTAAATGCTCAATTTCATGTCTTACTTATAGTATGAAGAGTATGTTTACATTTCCAACCAACCCTTGGTGAAAGCAGCAACTTTTAAATTTTTTATTTTACAGACATTTAACTCAACTCAGGAATATAATATATCTAAACCCAATACGTTAATGCAGACTGAGCCAAGCTTTATGAAACCATGCTATTGTTTTCACTTCCAGGACCAAGGAGTCAGTTGAGCAACAGCATTTCATTTGATCACATCTTGGCCAAAACCAGCAGACAGGCCTAAAGCAACCATGGATTCTAGGAAAATGTGAGTATGGTGGTGTCTCACATTACTTTCTTTTTCTTTTTTTTACTGTAACACAAGCTAATCTTTGAACTGTATTAAAACGCAAAAATAATATAGCTTTGAAAAAAGGGAGCAAACCCACAAAGGTGGAAGCAAAGCTTTTTCTGGTGGGGGATGAAATACAAACAAGGTCAAATATATATGATTTGTAGAAAATATCCCCCAAATCTTAAAATACATGATATTATATCTATTCTAGTGGTTGGTGCTTGTTGGTAAGATGCTATGCTCAGTGATAGCCTTCTATCTGCCCTGGTATTAGAGAGTCATGGTGGATAAAAGCAGCAATGCCAAAGCCAAGACAAAAGACAAGAGTGGGAAATCCACTTGGGATTATTCTGCAGCCCTGAGCACTGAGAAAGAACTGAGATATAAAACGCTGAGAGAAAATAAACTGAGAGAAAGGGGAACGGGGATGCAGGGAGGAGGGAGGAAGACAAGGATTGGAGGCAGAAATGCATCAAGAGACAGGAACAAGAAGAAGTGAATAAGATGATGCGAGTTGTTGAATGGATCAGAGAGGTCGAGGAGGGCGGAGAACGGTAAATCACAGAATCATAAAGAGAGTGTGTGTGTGTGTCTGTGGAGACATCAAGTGCAGATCAATAGACAATCACGGAGGGAGGAGGAGTCATATGAGAGATCTGTCCTCCTCTCCCCCATCAGTGCGTAAGAGCTGGGTTTCCTCAGGGGTGTGGGGGGACGGCTGAATGCCACCTCTTTGTCTAAACTCCACCTGGATCCGCACTCGCTGATGTTTGACACCATGTAGGCACACACATGCACATGCAAGCACACTCTTCCAGGGACCTCAGGCTGTAAATTAAGAAATCCTCTTCAGCAGACAGCTGACAATGTTATAGAAAATGTGACAGATATGGATTGATCAGCCCTGCCGAGCAGCTAATGGTTTCATGTGTTAATATGTGGATATTCAGGCTCCCGCTTCTTATCTGCAGTTTATCGAAAAAAGATCTGCAAAAAGGAGAATGACTTAAATGGATTAAAAATAAAAAAATGTTTATCTAGCAGAAGCAGCAGCCACAAATTAAACTTTCAAGAGATTAAAAGGGAGACTGTAGGACTCGTCATCCTTTAAAGATATCGACTGGCTGTACTGTATGGCTGCAATGTGTCTGCATGTGTTGATTTCTGTTCACAATTGGAGAACAAACTGTGGATGTGGACATTATATATTGGTGGAGAACGCATCACTGGCTTCACCATAGCGACACAGTGCAATTAGCACCGGTGGGGAAATCAATGCATGGCTCTCCATTGACTTTGGATTGTGTGAAGGTCACTTTCACCTGCTAGCAAACAACAAAAGCTGCCGTGTGGTGGAATGCACTACAAACAGGGCAGCATGAAGAAATATGTTTTTATAAGCTGCCGAAGCATAACAATTATCCGTTAAGAAGACAAAAGTGTGGCATCAGCTGTAAAAATGGGAAAACTGTGGCATCCTGACCCTCAGTATGCCTAACATCATGTGTGCACCAAGCAAATGTCAGTATTTCTGTAAGTTTAGCTTAATATTGTGCAGCTTTTGTTATAGTAGAATGTGGATAAAATAGAAAGCTATGCAGTATTATGTTTGCAATTGCCTTAGCTAATCACATTTGCTTGCTAACACAAAGGCTAGCTAACATTAGCTCGCTAACAGCTAACTCGTCCCATCCCATTATCACTTTAGTTATCAACTGCACCCGTTAGACATAGGGTGCTAAAATAATCCTTTGCCATGCTGAAATCTCGTGTTTTTTTAGCTAGCTACAGGCATTTTGTTACCATTTCAGTCCTTGGTTGCATATTGTGGCGCCAATTATTTCCCCCTGCAGTGGGCATGGTTTTCAGAGTTCGCTCTGTCTCTATTTACTGTTGCCGCCCAATTTGGAGATATGCTATACACCCATGTTCCATTTATTTAAAGATACAAACTAATAAGAAACAAATTATCATAAACAAAGTTGTATTGTCGCGATTGTGCATACTTTATTTTTCAGCTCCAGTTAGTGTTCGACGGTATCCTGCCTATGCTGTCAATCAAAGCCTGCTGGCGTCATTTTCTTGCACATTCCCTCACAAATAATGAACTGCAAACTATGACTGATTGCAGGAAATAAGAACTTTCCTTGTGACTGCGAAGGCAGCCCACAGCAAACAGCGTCTCCATTCCACTTAGAAATCTCCCTGACTGGTTCCCAGGATTCCAGGCGACCAAGCGGAATGAAGGGGGAGGAGGTGGTGGAGAGAAGAAAAAAAAAGAAAAAAGAAGGAAAAGAAAAAAAAGTGGGGAGACGATGAAGGTGTCAACCAAAAGAGATTTGCCGGTGCTGCAAAGTGCAGCAGTGGCCATCGTCTCAAGCAAGAACAACATCAAACAGCCTGGCTTTAATTTCAGCATTCCTGTCACGGAGAGGAGGCAAGCTGGGCCAAAGTAAAAACTATTGTGACGCATGGGGAAAGCTTTTTACATTCCCCAAAGCATCGGCCATGATGGTTCTCTCACATGTGTAGTTGTTATTTTCCTTAGTTATCTGCCTGCTGGCTTCAAATTCTTCCTCACAAAAGACAGTACTACATCCCATTCAGGAACCCTCTCTTCAAACTACAGTCAATATCCATCTACCATCCACCTACATAGTCCATTATCCCTGAGGGACAATGCAGGTTAGCATAACTAATTAAAGTTAAGTAAAAAATGGGACACCTGAGTGTTATGTTCAGGTGTCTGATCCATTCGAGGTTCAATTTCGCTACAGCTCTCAAAATTAACTGTAGCACATGACCTCGGATATGAGGACTGAACACCATCACGATATGATATGACAACAGAGCCGTATGTAGACACGTGTGAATGAAACATGTTTGTTCTAGTTCTGTACAAATGATGTAATAGGACCCTCTGGGTTAATATGGCCAGGTGTCGGCTGCCATGTATTCACTGTTTATACAGTTTCCTACAGTTAGAAGTACATTATAACAGGACATCAAAGCTAAGACTACAGGCAGCCTTTAAGTTCAATTAAAGGTATTCAAAACCATCACATGTATAATGAAAGCAAACTGCACAAGGTTCATATTACCAATGGGGCCAGTTTATAGTATGGCTTCAACTAATCAGTTTCCTTGTCGGTGTATCCATTCGATGACATAGCTTAGCTTAGCACAAAACAGCTAGCTTGGCTCTGTCCAGAGTTAACAAAATCTGCCTTCCAACGCCTTTGAAGCTCACCATCCTGTTTGTATAATCCATAAAACCCAATGTGTGAAAACGATAATTTGTGGATTTACATGGTGTCGTGTGACAGACTATTTAGTCTGCTGGTTGCATGGCAACCTCATGGTGATGACAGCACTGACTCCAGCTTCATTTTGAGTGGTGTCCATCTCCTCATCCAACTCCTCGGCAAAAGAGCAAATAAGGGTATTTCCCAAAGTGTTGATGTTCCCTAGATTTTTATTTCTTTTGGTCCAACCGACGTTTGAAAACCTAAACATGAAAAGTGATATCAAACAGGAAATTGCGTCAAATCCTCACATTTTTTAAGAAGCAATTTTTAAGAAGAATTCTTTCTTGCTAAAAGACGTAAAGGATGAATCTATTATAAAAATTGTTGATACATAATGAGCTCGTGGTTTCAAAGAAAGGTCAGGGACGATCACATGTGACCAAAAGGCTGGTTCTCTATGCGTCTGGCAATGAGATGTCATGGTCGACTACACATTTTTAGTGGACTCAGACAAAGACACCAGCTGTTAGACTGTGAATCTCATTAGTTTTAGTTATGTAGCTTTGTGTGATAAACACCGGTGCCAATTGTGCTAATTAAACGCGAACTGAAATCTATGAGGTCTGCTCTCTCGTATGAAAAAGCCTTCCATCAGTCGCTGTTAGCCAACCAGCAGAGGATTACCAGAATCAGCATGCACTGGTCAGAATTAAAGGATTGTAGAAACAATGTGGGGATTTAAAACATTTATATTTACTAAATGGGTTCATGGAAATTAGGTCATGGCAATGAAAGTAAACAGTAGGTGAGCTGAGTAGAATCGTATTGTACTTGACTAACTACAAAATTGACTAAATAAACTGCATGAATGAATTACCTCTCCATTGGTTACTGTCCTTTTAAGTTTTTACAACAAACGATAATTAGACATCATAAAGTGAAGTTATGCACAACTACCATTCACTATAGCTCCATAAACTAGGACATACAGTGGCTTAATCTTAAAGGGAATGTGACTATTTTTTTTAAATGGAGATCAACTGGACAGATTCTAATGATGTTTCAATCTGAACTGAAAGATTTCAACCTCATGGGGGCTCTAGATGGAAACTCTGAGGAACATCAAAGTCAGTAGGATTCATCATCTGGGGACCATGAATAACTTTGTCCGGCAGTGGCTCAGTGGGTTTAGAGCAGGGGTATTCAACTAACATTCCAAAAGGTCCAGATTGAGAAAATCTCCTCGGGCAAAGGTCCGGAACATTACAATAATATCTAACTTGCACTATTTAGAATATATATATTCAAGAAGCCTAGCAGTAGTAGCAACATCACTGTGTAGCCAACAACTGTCAAATCAAATAAAGAAAGTACACATCAATCATATTTTAACAATTATTATTCTCAGTTTTCAAATTTAACTGGATGGATTATAAATAATACATAGAAATACATAAATAAATGTTCTTCTCATTTCAAGTAAAATAAGGGCTGGATTAAAGAATAACTGACATAAAGCTTTTGAAAAATGTGCATCTTAAAATAAAGTACTTGAATGAATTTCACTGAATTGTCCTGCAGCTTTAAATTCAGTTCATTCAGGTGTGAAGTGATGTCAATAAAAAGCCACAATATTGTATTTTTCTCATCTTCTAATAAGATAAATTTTTGAGCATGGACTTTATCTGTGGTTATTAAACCACTTGTTTCAGCTCTATTCTCTCTGTTGACATCATTGGACAGTGAACTAATGTGTTAGGATTCTGATCATACTGGGCTCTCCGGTTTATTTTCTGTGAATTCATTTCAGATGTGAGTGAGTACGTTTGCTCACGTTGTTGTTCTTTGTCTCGTAGTGTTGCTTCATTTACCGCTTTTAATAATCGTCACGGTCTCTGAACATGTGAGACATACTGGTTTTAAACTGTCCGTGGGAAGAATGAACATATAAGAGTCTGTTCATTAATGGTGAAAGACTCTGGTCTCTCTGACCACTTTTATCTTTTTGGAGAACGTCATGTGAAATAACTTCCCTGACCCGGCCATTCTCCTGCTCTTCCTTCTCTTTCCTCGTCTCTCCCCCCTGTGTCACGGTGTGTGTACATCTCACTCGAGTCAGGAAACTTGTCAGAATACCCATATTTGATTGGCTGAGCTGCACCACGTGGTGTGTTTCCTGCACTGCTGAACAAGTGCCGGAAAGGTTCAAAAAGCTGCGCCGGTTAAAATAGAAGCGCTCCGTCAAAATGTAATGATTCTCAATTATCTATTGGTTTTAGGTCCTGGGTCCGGATACAACAGCATCTGGGTCCGGATCCGGACTGCGGTCCACCTATTAGGGACCCCTGGTTTAGAGGGTCGACTTTTAACCAGAAGGTTGGCCATTCAATCCCCGGCTCCTACTGTCTACATGTTGAAGTGTCTTCGAGCGAGACACTGAACCAAAAGTTGCTGAAGCTGATCCTAATGCTTAGGATAGGTTAAATGCAAAGGTCAACTTTCATGTATGTACCTGTATGCATATAACTGTAACGCAGTTTAAGTTTAATATCTGTACCAAATTTTGTGCCGATACACATTGTAGATGTTGAGACATTTCAATGTATAAGTGAAACCTTGACCTACTGGTGGCACTAGCGGATCACCAAGTAAGGATTGGTGATATTTGAGCATGTTGTAAGTATGTATCATGGCAAAGACGGGATGGCACAAACTGGGATTTTGTTTCAATTAATGAATCTAAAAACATTTGTGCTTATTGAAGAGCACTCCAGCAGAAGCCATCCATCCATCAATTATCTGTAACAGCTTGTCCTTCACAGGGTTGTGGGGAGCTGGAGCCAATCCCAGCTGGCATCGGGCGAGAGGCGGAGTACACCCCGGGCAGAACGCCAGTCGATCACAGATCGAACCCAGAACCCCCTTCCTGTGAGGCGACTGTGCTAACCACTGCACCACTGTAACTCCCACCACAGCAAAAAAGACTATTGTATTTGCAAAGTCTGCCTGGGGAAATGGAAATATGGGCTTTTACACACAAAAGAATGGACAATACACAACTCCTCATCTAACAAACATGCTGCTGTAGTATGATCGTAGTAAAAATCAATCTGTCCACTTAATAATGGATGACGTTCGTGTAAAGTGTGGGTTACTTCCTCTTACACACAAACAAGCACTGAGGAGATTCCTTTCTCAGACGCTCACACCTGATGCCGTGACCTCTGATGGTCATATGACTGAGCACGTCCGGTATGAGGAACCCGCATGACTTCACACACAGAACAGAGAGAACACTTGAACAAAACCACATGCATTTCCTTTGTTTTTTGTTGATTTCTTTCTTCTATTTTTTCACATAAAAGCAAATACTATTCCTGCCAAACACTTTCATATCTCCTGACCGAAATGTTCTGTTTACGTTAAACACCGAATTCTACGTTAAACTCTAATCCCTTTCCTAGACTTCAAAGCTCAGACATTATGAGGGCAAATAGCACGCACGGTTAAACTTTGACAGCGGGGGACGTGATGAAGCATAATCCACAAATTCATGGGTTATACTGCATCATGGGACCAGGAGGGTCTCACTAGCATGTCTACAACAAATTCCCTTGCAAACCCCGACATGTAAAAAGGTGGAAATGTGTATAGCTAAAGAGCACCATTGTCACATTTGAGTGAAAATTTGCAAACAAATATCCTTTTCCAGTGGACTTATAGTTGAGTAATGAACACAGAGCCCTGTCAGGAGCTCGGTTCACTGGCTCTGAAGACAACGGCATCATCTGACATCCGCATCATTTGCTGGAGTTCACGCTGTTTTGCAGCCGTGTGCGGATAATGTACGTCGGCCACGGCTACACATGTGCTCCTGCTCATCCAGCTTTGGGCTAATTCCACACTGCATGCTAGAGCAGGATGCCTCTGCCGCAGGATCCATCGCTGTCAAGCGGCTCCAACAACTCGCCGGTGGTTTTGTCAGCCAGTCTGTAGCGCACTGTATTGTGAGAACTCATTTCTCGTGCAAAGCTGCTTAGCAGAGATTTGACTATACAGTTTCACATTCTCTGCTGCTACAACGTGTGTGTGTGTGTGTGTGTGTGCTTGAGTTAGTCGCTCTCCATCTGTTATCGCAGTCCTATAACACAGCAATCCATCTCCAGAGCCCCCTGAAAGCTGCTGCACTCTGTCTCTAACGGACTGGGAAGAGATCATCAGTCAGCGTGCAACATCACAGACACCAAATACTGTCAGACCAAAACCTAGCTTTGAATTCATCAAACACTCTCAAGTGACACCAAAACACACATACCCTGCGGGCTAAAATTATTCCATCTATTCTACAACATCCAGCAAAATATTCCTAAAACGCGAATAGCGGAGAAGCTGTAAGACCTCTTCTCGCAAACTATTATTACAACAATTAACAGCAGTTGTTGGAGGAAAGTGCCCTTTAATTAGGTTCGGAACTGCTCCCAGAACTGCCATCAAACAGGAGGCCTTGCTGGGTCTCATTTCCTACCAGTCAGCTGGGAGCTCTGGGGCTGGTGGAGAAAATGACCGGGTGAAGAAGACACACGCTGGGTGAAGGGAGGATGGGTACACATGCCAGAGAATGGTCTTCCATGCTGACAACTTGTCATGACAATTTGTGTAACTAGCAGTGAAAATAAGCTATTTACAGCAATGCTGATAAGAAAGTATTATTGCGTTGTGTTAAGACACAGTAAAAGGCATTATCTTGTACTGAGGCCCTTCCACAGCATTTGCCCTGTGTAAATAGAATAGTTATTCACTTACATGCCAAGAGTTAAATGCGAACATTACTACCACTCTGATGAGTTCAGTATGAAGCTAGGCAGGAGGTGATTAGCTTAGCCTAGCCTTAGCCTAGCAGTAAGACTGGAAGCAGGTGGTAACTGTTAAAAATACTTCAAAAGCTCACAAATTAACGTTGTGTATCTTATTTGTTTAATCTCAACACAAACAGAAAAGTAAAGATGACTTACAAGTTGTAAGAGAGATGAGACAATGTGTTAATTAGCCCGTTTTAAAATACCCAACTTCGGGGCAGGAATTCGATGTTTAGAGCCGGTTATATAGCTACTTTCTCCGTTCATGAAAATTGTAGGTGGGGTGAATTAATATTTAAATCACCCATTGATATTATATCAAGGCTTAAAGTATGGGTGTGTCTTTTAACCCAGCTAGCTGTTTCCCCCTGTTTCCAGTCTTTATAGGCTAATTGCCTCATGGCTTCAGCTCCACACTTGCGACGTGCAGACATGAGAGTGGTATCGATCTTTTCATCTAAACTCTCGGCAAGAAAGTGAAAAGCACATTTCCCAAAATGTGGAACCATTTCTTTAATGCATTACCTTCTGCTCATTGTTTCACGACATCAACATGCTAGCAGAGACATGATGGTCGGCGACGTTGATGCTGCTGCGTGCCGGAAACTATCTCCATCACCAACTTGCATTGGACACCGTCTGGTGCTCGTTTTGCTGTTTTGAAGCAGTTTTCTATGTAACGCTGAGTCTGAAGCTTGTAATGAACCCAATTAGAAAGATGCATTTGAACATTTTATCTATTAAAATTATTGGTTCATTAAGCAGCAGGGGACCCACAGCGGCTACGTTGCAGGAATAAGGATCAACACAGCACACACCCACGGCTTATGACAGTTTCAACCACAGCACCATCTGACTCCGGTTGCACTTGAAATAATCCTGCAGAGTGCCCGCTCTAATATGCCATCTCTGTTGTTGTGGCTGGCCGCCCTCTTTGACTGTAACTAGCTAATGTAACCAACTGTGGGAGGTAAATATTTAAAGAGTAGAAAATGCTTCTATTGCGATTAAGCCTGTCATTATCTCTCCCTGTACAACCATACATCTCCCTCCATGAATATCTCGTTAATTGACTGACTGGTTCCTTTCCCAGCCTGCACTCTGGGAGGCTTGTGAGGTAATCAACCAAAATCTTCCAACCAAGGTTTCGCAACTAGTTACACTCAAACTAATCCAGTCATGTGACCAAAATACTCATTTTAAAAAATGTATATATTTTTTATATTTTTACCATGCACATCAAAAACATGAAGTAAACATTGCAAACATACAGTAAGCAAAACTGAAATAAAAGGTCCTTGTTATTCCATATATAATGTGCCCACGTTATAATGTCCTCCCTTGCCCACAACATGTACTTTGACATTACACTCAAGTAAATAATATCCACATAATATTGTTCAAGCCTCTGTAAGCATGTGATGGTGAAATACAAGAAGTACAACAGAACTACAGTGGAGTTACTCACCTCTGTGGTTGTGCAAGGGCTGTATTTACCTGCAGGGAAACAAGAAAGCAGTGTTGTGATAAGCAGCAGATGTAAGCCGAGGCACAAAGCAGCTTACACACACATGCGCGGTAACATAGCTGTTATATTACAGTGAAAAAAAATGCATGACTGACAGAAGTTAAGCGCACGTGATGATGATCTTAGCCGTTCATGTCAAAAGGCCATGCATTACTTTTGCCTCCTTGTAGGAATATCATTTAAATATCATGTGAAATATACATTGTCTCAGGTCACTCTACACATCTGTTAAAGCACAAATAGGGACTGCAGCTGAGAAGCTCTGATAGTTTATTTCAGCATCAATAGGGTTTTTTTTGTCACTGATGGAAAATCTCAGGCCACAGCATTCACATTATTTTTACACTTAAACTAATCAGGAACAAAGTATGTCTACAAACGCTAACATTAAACTCTCAAGGTCATAGTGCAGCTTTACAGGATGAGGCAGAGTCGTATTCTCTGTTTTCTTTTTGCCCACAAATCCCATGAAAAGATCAAAACCCACAATCTGCTTCAATACTGCCCAACTATAGTACAGTGTCTGTAACACTCAACCCCAAGTCTGTTCGTTCCTACACTGTGACACACGGTGTCACTGAAAAGGTCAATCTTTAAGGGCTGTTCACAAACTCATTGTTGTATTTCTAAAAAGGACTTGTTATTTCATAAAACAGCTGGACACTGTAGTTTTTAGCAAATGTTACAATATTCAGCTGAGGAATAATACACATTTGATGTGCCGCGGAGTATATCCATAAATCAGGAAGGTGAGCGTTAACCTGACGCGCCAAATTATTTGTTTATCTGAGAGGGCCGTCATTCGAAACTGTTTGGTAAAGGGCAAGCACTTTAAAAAAAAACATAGCTTGGCAGGTGATTGAACGAACCATCTGTCAATCAAACTCTTGGCGATGCCAGTCGGAAAAGAGCGAAAACATCTTTTCCATCAAGAAAAGCTTTCGGTGCCGTTCTCTGCTCTTCTTTCAATGAAGAAACACTCTTCAGTTCGGATATAACATGCTACTGCAGCAGCTACGCTAACTACGGTAAATGGCGGTGAAGGGACACGGCACCCGGCGGTGTGGCTCACTGATGCATTCTGTTAATAGAATCGTTATTAGGACCAAGTCATCGTTGGTTTTGGTTCAGGACATTTAAATAACGAAAAGAATAATACAGAACATCACTGCCTTATAAATGCTCATGTTCTTGGTCTAATAAAGGAATCTTAAACAGCTTAATTATCAGTGATTAAAGATTCCCTCCCTCATTAAACCATTTCTGCTAAAGTGCTCTGTGCTCTCACTATGCAAACTAGACCAGTTTTAATAAAAGCTTCGTTTCATTTCTAATTACTTCAGCGGTTCGTAGCATGTGACCGATGATGACGACAAGACCCCTCCCAAGGAGCCGCGCTGCATGAATGTACTCCCTTCAAAAAGGAGACCCACTTAAATGCTCCCCCGGGCTACGTCTGCCCAGCTTTTACTTTGTGAACAAACAGCCTGCTGACAGATGAACCACGAAACAAATTGGCTGTTTTGTCTTGTGACACGCGGTAACGCGACATCACAACAGCTATGACATCATCTTGGGCCCTTAACTACAGCATCAGCAGGTTTGAATGCCACGCTGCTGTATGGAGGGTGAAGAAGAGCAATGTGAGCACTGAAAAACAGGGGGAGCAGATAAACCAATGTGCTTTAACAAAAAATATTCGTCAAAGTCGAGACGAGACAGAAAACTATTTGCAGAGGTTCTAAAAAAAGTGTCCTGCTTTCATGATGTGTTCAGATGTAATACAAAGTGTCAGGCGCTCCAGATGACCTGCGGAATAAAAGAATACTGGGCGAACGTATAGGCTGAGACAAAATCTTCTATCGTGATATCATAACGATATATATCATGATAACGATATATATCACGATACAGCATGTTTTCTGGTAATTCACGAAATAAGTGGTCAATATGGAATAACCACACGGTTTTGTATCCTCTTGTGTGAATTAAATACTTGACAAATGAAAAGTACGGAGCATTTTGTCATTTAAATTAGACCTTCAGTGCAAAATAATCCGATCAGCTGAGAAATCTTAGTTAGTACAGGCTTGTTATGATCAATTTAGACAACGTGATTATGTACCACGATATCTCGATATACGATCATATTGAATTATGGCCCGGCCCTTGGCGGACGTGGTAATGAGTGGGTCAAACACTAACCTTGTCGGGATTTAACTCAAAGTCAATTTTTGCTTCGTTTCAGAACTCCTAAATCCTGAAAACTTTTGCCACAGATTTATCAAATTATTTACATGAATGACTTTATCTGACTCGAGCTTGTGCATCAGAGAGAGAGAGAGAGAGAGAGAGAGAGAGAGAGAGAGACTGCGCTGAACAGCACAGATATGTGGCAATTAGACCAGCATATCACCCTGATATCGAGACCATTTGTGCGGTTGCAGTGCACTGATCAAAACACTCCCAGTATGACTTAGACTGAAGACGTGCAGAGCAGTGATTCCCAGCCAGAGGTTCATAACTCGTCATGGGGTTCATGGAAGGATCGGGAGGAAGAAATGAAGACTTGATATACGTAGTTAGCTAATGAATGATCACTTTCAATAGTCAGATAGAAGTAATGGATACATGTTTAAAATACAGTCTTTGTAAGATAACGCGTTTTGCCGTATCTGTTCACTACATGAACAGTGTGCTTAATAATTTGCACATTTTGTGTATGATGTGAAGGAAACGGTGAGATGTTCATCTTAATCATTTTGGCAGCAGCTCTTTTTACCTTCATCCCCTCTCAATATAATTGTGGTTTTGAAGAGAATCAATATAGATTGTTTATTTATTTATTATTGGCACTGGTGTGCTGCTTGGCGATGTTTATATTGTCGATACTCAAAAAAAGCTTTTAAACTCCTTTATTTTATTTCTTATATTATTTTTTACAGGAAAAGACAATTATGAAATGAGAAATCCTGACAATATCAAACACTTGAGATTCTGAGTTGATTTTTCTATGACATCATAATAACTTAATATTATCTGACTTTTGCTTTTCTTTCCTGCTAAAGGGCGAATTATTTAGAGCTGATAAAGAAGTGATTTGTTCTTGTACTCCAATTGTATATAACCTGTATGTTATGTACAGTAACATATATGTATACGTATATAATGTGTTATTAATATATGTTATAAGTTATTTATGTTTGGTTTTGACTCAAGTTATATTTGCTATTTGTTTTGTGATTAAAAAGATAAATACAAAAAGATGCTCATCTTTGACATAGCGACATGATTACTGAAGCGATATTAATAAAAAAAGATGTATATTGCAAATACAAATGCCCCAAAACATGCTACAACAAGTCAATATGTTTTGCATGATGGGACATTACAGCAGCAGCTGAGGAATAAAAGCCTGGACTCCCCTCTCCAATGGTCCCTTCCATACTCCTAAAAATAGCCTTCATTCATTCTAAGCATATACCAACAGGCCATAACCGGCATCACCCTCACAGAAATGCGGCGCAGTTATCGAATCAAAGGCCAAAATGTTGACCGAGCAGTGTTCAGTAGTGTGTGTGTGTGTGTGTGTGTGTGTGTGTGTGTGTGTGTGTGTGTGTGTGTGTGTGTGTGTGTGTGTGGACATTGCAGCTGGAGTAAAGAGCCTATCCCTCAGGTGTAGTCCATTACGGACCGAGACAGATAAATGGATAGAGAGGTATTCAGTCAGTCTGCTCTACACTGTGTTCACTGCATCAGCAGCAGCTGTGATTACAACATACACTGAACATGCCAGGCCTACGTCTGACAGGACACTGTTTTGTGTTCAGACAGACACAGACACGCCCATCACACAGCATGCAGTGTCATCTGTTTTGAATCCTGGTTGGTACCTTGTAAAAAAAAAAGCACCTGTAATATGAGGGATGCTAGACAAATACCACATAAACGCTGTAACGGTCTCCCATGTGAGACACAAATTATCATAAAGCACAATAAAGTCAGGATAAACGACCTGCATGTAGCCCCACAGACACTGTGCAAACCCCCTAAAGGGATACCTTCCACAATGTTGCAGTGATTTATATGCTTCCACTGTCTCCTCTCACTTTCTTGGATGTTTTCAGGGCACTTGTCACACCAGCAGGGCCGTAACTCCTTATTTTTTATAATGCCTCATAAAACAGAGGCCCCCCGTGTCACAGGCAGTTAAGAGCATCTGTAATCAGGCCATTCAAAGCACAAGGCCCGCGCAGGGGTGGACCATCACCCTTTTCTGTTCACACACATATACATCGGCCCCATGCATGCACATTTCAGCTTGCAATAATCACATGCTTTAATCGGAGAGCCTGCCGATGTGATGTGAAGTGGCAAACAGGCTGAGAGGCCTTCAATGAGAGATGTAGCCGCGTGATGTACACACACACACACACACACACACACACACATGCCCTCAGTGAGGAGGAAAAGTGAAAATCAGTGAGAGCCATTTGTTTGTCAGTGATCGGGTGTAATTGGGCCCCATGACTCTGGCTGATGTTGTCCTGCTCCAGATTAAAGACTGATATAGCACCTGATCAGGGAAAACATCTAAAGCCTCCATGTGCTGGATGTTATATTTATAGTACCGTTATTGCTCTGTGTTATCACTATATTACATTAGGGATTATACACTAGTGATACCCCCCCCCCCCAAGTCTTTCTGTCTTACAATCACAACACCCCATTATTTGAAATGCAAGTGATGGTCTGGCCTCGATCGAGAGCAGCTTTAGGCGCACTCATTCTCACATAATAGTTTACCTTCACAGCCCCGGTGTTCCACCCTCACGGACCCGTCTTTCTGTATCCTGACATCCTCCGGCCCCAATATCCTCATCGGAGCCGCCGCTGATGATGCTCCGGCGGCGGCGGCGGAGGAGCTCCCCCTGCTCCGGTGCCCCTTCGCCAGCGTCCTGCAGCACTGGTAACACACCGCCCATGCCTGCTCCTCGTTGATGGGCTGGCTGTAAAGCCTCAGTATCTCCTCCAGGGAGAGACCCTCCACTGCCGCTTCCTCCGTCGAACTCATCGCGCTGCGACGCTGCTGCTCATCCCGGTCAGTCGCCGCCGCGGCGGCATCCGTCAGCCCTCCGTGGTCCCCGCTTCGCCGCTCGGCCATCCTTTCATTATCTCAGCAGCGCAGGAGGAGGAGGCCCGATAACGAGAGCAGGTCCAGGCCGATGTGTGAGAGGGAACTTGGCGGCATGGATGCTTCTCGCTCCTTCTTCCCGGGGCAGCGGCCAGCAGCGCACCGGTGGATATTTTTTCCCCGCCCGCGCTGACGTCTCGTCCAGGTTTCGGTACCACCAGCGCGGTCACAAGACGGTGTGTGCGTGTGTGTGTGTGTGTGTGTGTGTGTGTGTGTGTGTGAGTGTGGGTGGGGGGGGTTGTGTGATTGTAGTCTCCGCCGTGTGTTTGTGTGTCTCATAACACAACCCAGCAAGCAAGGCTCACTCTTTCATCACATGATCTCTCTCTCTCTCTCTCTCTCTCTCACACACGGCTTTTTGAGAGGATTGATTAGAAGACATGGTCAGGCATTGATGCAAGATATTTCCTTCTGTTCCTTTTCAAATCCAGTGTGGTTAATAATTCAGATACAGTTCATTCACGCAGGTTTTATGGGTTGGATCACCAACCAGTGAATTTTCAAGAGGCCCCAGAATCCGCCCCCCCCAAAACCCTCACATTATCACAGTCACATGCCTGTAGGTGGTGAGATGTAATCACACAATTTTTAAGGAAATATGCACCACTGAAGAACAATACCAGCTGAGGAGGTGTACTATTTACGCCCTGCTTACTGGTATATGGGCTACCTAAATACATGGATGTTTAATCAATTTATCACAGAGTGACAAAAAACCTGGGGTTGATGGTAGAACTGTAACAGGCTATAAGTGGGAGGTATAGGCCACCTGCAGTCTACACATAATCTCTAAACATTTAGAGCTTTTTAAAGATGTCTTTTCTTTTCTTTGTCCATTGTATCATGTTTACATAGCAACACCAAACATTTTTTGTCCGGTGTGTTCATTGCTTGTTATTTGTAACAAAGTAACTGCCGCTGTTTATTAATGAATCCATTTTTATTTATATAAATGTATTTATTTATCAAATATTCCCCCTCTGAATAAAGTTCTATTGCGTCCGTTGTTTTTAATCTTTTTTTTTCATTTATGTTTTGTTGTGTGTTTTTTAAATCATCAGATATCAAAAGGCCCCACAAGCATAGTCCACCCACACAGGTGTTTTCACTTAATTGTCTAATTAGTCCTCTAACTAGGAGGTTAGTAGAGTGGATTATAGATCACAGCGGTGCCCATCTTCAACCTGTGCAGAGGTCCAATCAGGTTAACTGAAAACACCTGCGTGCAGTCCAGAGCCTTTAAAAAAACTACTTTTTTTCTTCCAGGCATTAATATTAATGCTAGCCTACTGCTGTTCTGTACTTCCTTATTATTTTCCATTATCTGGATCTATTTACATGTTTGGTAGTTTCTATAATAATTGTTTCTTCCTTGGATACTTCATTCATGTGATCCATGCATCGTATTTTACACATTTTCTTCGTGATTTCAATTCAACTTGTTCCTTTGTAATATTTTCCTAAATTGTTCTATTCTATTGCAATTATTGGCATACTTTGTCAGAGAGTGTTACCTGTACACTGATTGATCCATATTGACTCTCAATAATGCAGATTAGAAACACCTCGGAGAGACGGCAGCATTCTGACAATGCCTTTCTAAGATTATTGTTAGTTCAGTACATTGTTCTGTCAAATGTTATTTTATTGAGAGCCTTCAGTGCTGTGTGCAGATCTCTTGTATGACTTGATGCCATTTTAAGGTCATGGCACTTTCATGTAGTGCAGAAGCACATACTCTGATCTGTATGTGATGGAGAAGTAAAACACTTTGCATATTATGTGCATGTACTTTTGATACTGTAATTGAGGTTTTGGCTTCCAACATGTTCAAATATAGCATGCAAGGACCTCGTCTTCAGTGTCTGTTTGGTGCCCTCTGCTGTCGATGTCTCCAGCTGTCCTCCATGTTGAAACTGAAGTATTTCTCCTGAAGACGGCCTGCAGCCTGCAGATCGCATATGATCATGAGTCATCACGAGGCTTCACAGAGGATCTCTTTTTACTACACAGAGCTGGGTCAACACGTCTCTTTTTCATTTCTCACACACGTACATCACCATATCACGCTTACACCGTGTTCATATTTATTAGCTTTTGTTTATTTAACCTTTATTTTGCCAGGATAGTCCTATTAAGGTTTAAAACCTCTTTTCCAAAGGGAGTTCTGGACAAAACCGGGAGCATAAAAGTTTCACACACAAAAGACCAAATAACAGACTTTCACATATCTATAAAGTGAAATCATTTTTTAAAATATAATAAATAAAATATCCTGAATTCAATAACAAAAAACATTTATGAATCCCTTCACAAATTCCCACACAATTGATATGATGTATTCATCAATCATATTTATTGAATCACTGGCTTACACACAATACTCTGATACAGATCTTATTTGACAGCAAATATACACAACATGAGACGACGACACACACACACACACACACTCGTATCACATCTTTGTTACGTAAAGCCACCCCACAATCTCATAAACACATAGCAGGTCTGGTTGCCGTGGGTTACAGTGATAACATGTAAACACAAATCCTTGAACACGGAGGATGTCGCTGTCAATAAAAGCCAACCCATGTGGAATGACGCAGTAAATATACATCTTTTAAACATGATTTATTAATCCATTTCACGTCAAAAAGAAGAAAAACAAACTGTAAACAAAAACAATAATTAAAAGTCTTTTTTTTGTCTTTTGGTTGTAAAAGTGGTAGAAGCTTGCCGTTGGGCTGTTTCACCACATGGAATGAACATGCAGCGTTGTCATTCAAGCGACTGTGAGGAGACGGACAGCGGCGGGGGGGGGGGGGGGGGGGGGGGGTTTAGAGAAGGGACGATCTAACTTATTATCAACACTCAGCATAAAGAGAAAATGGGGAACGTGTTAAACTTTAAAGTCAAACAGGTTGCAGTTGATCTTGTCGTAGACGTAAGGATAATACTCCTGCTGGCTCAGGTTCAGGCCCGGGATGTCCATCGCAACCTGACGAAAAAAAAAACACACACAGAAAAAGACAGTTGAGGCTGTTAGTGTGTGTAAGCAGCTGTTTCCAAAACTAAGAAATGAACGCCACCCATGAGGTCAAATGAAAAACGCTCTGAGGAAAACACAGCAGCATGTAGCGTTTAGCAAAAAACATCTCACTCCCTAACGACTGCAGGTTCACAGCATATATAGTATGTAGAGGTTAAGACCACTGTACTGGTCTACTTGTATTGCAGTAACCAGCTCCGGCCATGAGAAGGAGCACCTGTTACTATCTCACACAGTGATGGAGGAGAGAAAGAGATTGCAGCAGTAGAGACTCTATCGGTGTGTCCCACATTAATAACAATTCTATACAGAATCTACGACATGCTAATCGTCATACTATGTTTTTGGAGTTATATATCCCTCCCCCCAAACCATTTCACTAACAGGAAAGTGTTCAGCAAATGAAAAGTGAGACTGAAAATATCAAGCTTTCATAAAGTGTGGTTTGAGTATACTTTACTTTGTCACTTCTCAAGTGTGAACACACTCAAAAGCTGCTTTGAATTAGCGTGTAATGTGGCTTTAAGACACATGTTCTGTTGTTGAAACTAGTTATTTTGCAATGCACTACATTACAATATAACATTTATGTCTATAATAACTATGAAGAAAAAGATACTTTGGTTTTCTTTTAAGTCATGGAATTATTGTCGGTATACATACCGACATCATATTGTATATCCTAACTTCTGATAAGATAATCATATTATAAAGTTATTATTGTAGCACATGACTATGTTCCTCCGAGATGTGCAGAGTTTGTCCTGTTGCTACTACCTTGTAGAGCTGTTACACAATAATATCAAAGTACTCACGTCGATGATAGCAGCTGCACTGCTGTCCAGATGTTTGTACAGATCATTCAGCACCTCCCTCAGCTTCTTCATGGTCTTCTTGGTTGGCTGCAGGAGCATGGCCTGAAAGTTTACCGGCAGCCCATATCTGGAGGAAAATGTTACATAAATAAGTAATGCATAAATCATTTTCTTTCTTTCTTTTGTTTTTGAACTGCTGCCAGTTTATAATCAGTTACATGTATTTCTGATGACAGTACCGTAAAACAGATTCCACAAACACCCTCAGTGCTTTGATGTGAATCCATGCGATGAAGGCTTCACTGAAGTTCACTTTCAGCCAGCGGACAAGCGGGCCCTGCAGAGAGCAGACACAGATCAGGGTTAGAGCTTTTTTGGGGATCTGGCACTCTTACAATCTGGCTCAAACAGGAGAGGAATGAATTTGCAATCAACGAGATGAATTGTGTTTCTTATCAAAAACTAAATTTGGCAGACATTCTTAAAAAAATAAAATAAAGAAAGGGCTACATTTCTCTTTCTGTCCTCAACAAGTCGATATTATATTATGAGATATTATGTATTTCTAACATTGCTTGCTGTGTGTCATCGTGGGGGTTTAATCATTTTCATCATTAAACTAGGAATTCTCAGTTGTTGTGATTTACCACTTGGAAAACCTTCCCCATTGACATACATTGTCATAGGAGAAAATGGTCATTTTGACAAATAAAAGTAACTTAATAAAGTGACTAACACCGACCTCAGCCAGGATTGACATCTCTGTAAGTTTATCTTCATAATGTACTTAAAATTGCAAAAGAAATTGCAAACAAATCCCCATGAGAAAGCTACACGATAACTACTTACACCAACACTATTTGCAAAAGAAGACAACTTAAGAACAATGATGAAAATGATTTCCTGTTCCATCACTTACAAACTGCTTCTTCTTATCTGTGGAGAGCCGCGTCATCTCCTCTTTGTCTGCCTTCATCTCCTCCTCGTTGTACTGGAACTCTCTCACTGTGAACCTAGAAACAAGATGTCGGGGGAAGAAATCAGCTTCATTTCATAGTGAATATATCTGTGTGTGTATAAAGTTACGAATATAAACCCTGTGATTCACCGTCCAGTTGATATATTTAGTCAGAGCTATCTATATTTGCAGCACAGTCTGGCTTCTTTTGAACACGTTTCACCTCTTGCCAATGACGGCGCGTGTTTTCTCAGTGTGACGACTCTTACTTGTTCTCTCTGGCTTTGTGTTTGAAGTCGTCGATGGCCTTCAGGAACAGAGTGACGCTGAACAGTCCGCTGTCATTGTCTTCAAACAGCAGACTGGAGGAAAAGACCAGAACTTGTTATACGGCTGTTATGATGCTCACGACAGACTGTAAATGAATGGGCACATAAATACAGATGAAATCAAAATCACTGATGACATCACTCACTTTGAGGATCGGGGCACCACCATCTCAGCCAGTGTCTCGTATGTTTTCTGCCAGTCTGCATACGCCAGCCTGAAAGAACAGAGGACGAGGAGACACTAAGAGCGCAGCTCATCTCTCTTTCTCCTGAGGCCTTCTCGAGAAACAATACTCACTTTGGTACAACTACCAGCATAGTGATGAGGTACTCCGAGTCCAGAACGAAGTCTTCCTTCTTGACGATGTCGGCCAGGCTCCTGGTCAGCAGGCTTCCCCTGGTGGCGGACGACAGTGTTACAATAATATGGACGCGACACAGAGACGGCATCGACGAAAGCTGTTCGGGGTCGCAGTAACTTTTCTGACCATGCCGACCCCGTCACGTGAACACGGTAGATGATCCGTGAAGTTAGTGTAATTTGCCTTTTGATGACGTGCACATTGGTACATGTGGGTCACTCACGCGTTCTTCCTCTCAAGGTTCTGCAGGTTTCCCTTCAGGTTGTTGTAGGCGGATGCTCTGGCCTTCAGGTCATTGTCAATCTGGCTTACTTGCTGGGAAACGATGAGAAACGTGGATGAAATGATAAGACACAGTCTCTGCTCAGAGCCCCTATAGGCGCTGGATGGGCCCAGTGGGAAATAGAATCCTACACTAGAGCTCTACCACTGCCATCTAGACTACAAACATACACAGAGACAATTCACAGCAATGGCTGTACAAACATTGACAAACGCACACACAGAGTGCAGAGACCTACCTTTGAGATGATTTCAGAGATGTTTTTAAGTGACTGTTTGATGGGATATTTCGCCATGTCCCATTGGAATCTGGTGATATAGGTGACAAGATCAACTGGAAAAGAAAAGACAACATGAGACCGTCAGGCTTTAATCAGCTTATTATCAGATCATATTGAGACAGAAGATAAGGTAAAGCTACAATTTCATTACAGAGTGATTTCAGATGTGATAGTTGTCAGTTTGAATCTTCAAGGACGGTTAAGAATATTTAGAACAACATCAGTGTGACTTCAGTGTTATTGGCGTTATAGTCTAGTTAACTTTGCTTTGCATTCCCACGGCTTGTTTTGGTGCTAAAATAATCTTGACACGTTGTGTTACTTGCAAACATCAGTGTACCTCCGTTGGCCAGCAGGTTCTCCTGCACTTTGTCTCGACTGTCCTCCAGCACGTCAGCCATGTACTGAGCAACCTTCTTCACCACACTGTGAACAACCGGGAGACATCAAAACAACGCCATGCCAACGCAAACTGAGAGCACAGAGACCGAGCGTTCGCCCTGCACATGCTCACACGACCTCATCTCCCAAATATAACACAAACACACACACACACACACACACATCAAAAGCTTTCACATATTCCTGTTAAGGTAATTTCCTGACAAGGCAATTTATAATACGGCAGACTTGCAGAGGTTCAGGATTTTTAAGCGTTCAGCAGCACATCAAAAGCAGAGCTGTGTCTACAGTAGTGAAGCCAGCGAGACACTGACAGCCAAGTCACACCTCAAGCCTAAAAACTTCATAAGAAAGTACATCTGCCACTTTGGTTTAATCTTGTCTATCTATAAAAAGATTTGTATTGTTCTTATAATAACAAAGGACAAGAAAATAACCTATATCCAAATAATCCAATCAAAACTCCAATAAAATGCATTTATGGGTGCAATTTTAGGCATTCTTTTTTTCCCCCTGATATGGTGGACGGAAACTTCCAAAAAGGAACTAGATTAAAGGCTGTAGTCAGACAAAGTGAAACCGTGTGTTTCTCACAGTCTTGGAAATATCTACAGAGGAAGCAAAGCAGAGCTCAGGCAGTAATGGCTCTGTGTGAGTTTTGGGATGTCAGCATTTCCAAAAGGCTATAAATTACACTCAGGGGCACATAAGTCATTGAGTATAAATACGACTTAAAAAAAGAGCTGCTGGTGTGTCACCCAACTGTAAATTGCAGAGTTTAGACTGCGAGCCCCGCTAGCCTCTGGCCCCTGTGAAATTCCTCACTGTTACAAGGGAAGGGAAGGGATTAGGGAATGGTGAAGCAGCTACACCAGAGAGTCAGGGGCGCTGCGCAGGTTAGGAGATTCTTTTTTATCATTATTATCATTATCATTTAGCTCTAATACAGTAATCAGCCCTCAGTTAATAGCAATGTTTATTCCAAATGAGAATACAGAGGGTGGCATACCTTTCAACAAAGGAGTCTAATTTGGCCAGTTCGTCCGACAGCCCAACCAAGACATCTAGCGTCCCCACCTGTTGTTCAACACAAAAAGTCAAACATCAGCACATTATGGTTTTTGAGTCGTCAGCCCTGAGATTTGCGTCATTTTGAAGCAGGGGTCAGCGGGGTTGTGTTTTAACAGTGACATCTGAGGTCCAGTCCGCCTACAGTGACATCCAGAGGGGGGCCCTGTGTGCTTATGATGGCGCCTCTTTGTCCGGGGCCACTCATGCATCGCTAACAGTTCCAGGAGAACATCGCAGCCCCGCCAGGCTACAAGGTCAGCGGGTTTACTTCACCTTCGGCGAAGAGAGGAACCGAACCAGACGAGTCGGGCTGCTCTGTGGACAAAAACTTCACCAAAACGGACCGCTTCAACATGCAGGCGACGGATCCGTGTGAAGACTGCTTCCCATACACACAATCAGCTTACTCTTGACAGTGGATATATCAGGTGAGTGAGTTTAGCCTATTTTTACATGTAAAACCACCATCACTTTCTTCTTTTAAAGGATGAAAAAGGAAACTTATGTGCACATACACGAGTCAATAGATTGATTACCACAAAGTCATGCCTCTGTACTTCAGCATGGGATAAAAGTGTGATGTTGTGAAAAGCAGAGAAGCCCACAGATATCCATGCTAACCTTGAGGTCTGGGATGTTGAACTTGTGGTTGGTGGAGAGGTTGTTGGTACGTGTGGTGGCTGCCATCATGGTGTCCCATGTTTGCTGGCAGGTTTTCTCTCCCGGTGCAGAGATCAACCAAAACTCTGACATGGTTTCGACAGCACTGGTGAAGCTAGAGAAAACTAGAGAGGAAGACTGAATTCAGACTGATGTGTGCTGTGTTATGATACAGCTCAGCAGTTAATAAAAACATTAAGAAACAATGAGTGTGTCTCTTTGTCAACAGTACTGATTCGGTTACAGTGCAGGGTTTATTTTTTACATGTCTCCCCTCTTTAGCTACATTATAGCTCCAAGAAGCTGCTGTGCTGTTTACCACTGAGCTAGCAAGCTAATGAAATCATGCTAACCTAGCAACAGGAGCTCATTCAGTGTTTAAATCTATTACAGGCGGTTTCGCCAACACCAACGTATTATCATTAGCTTACTGCTACTAACATTACTGAGCCAGAAATAAGAATCAAACGATAATGATACTATATCCAAACCGAAGCAACCAAAAAAAAAGATGGTTAAGGTCAAGCAACATCCAGCAGGGATTAGCTACCCGTTAGCCACTTAGCTTTGCTCAAAACAACAACAACAGCAGCAGCAGAGGTGATTATGCTAGTGTTTGACAATTTCACTCACCTGTGAATACTAAATGTGGCCGTTAGCAGTGGAAATAAATATCGCTGTCTATGGCTTGATAATTTTCATAGTTGCCATTCAATACAGTTGGTGAGGTCTCCTGACAGCAGCATCAGAGTCAGCTGATCTGCCAGAGGAACCGGAAGGCCTCTCACACGCTCTGCTCACTGGGGAGACTCCGCAGCGACCACGGCCGGTGGACAGCGGGTACTGCAGGGCAAGTAACTGAAATAATGTCCGTGTGATGCTGATTCTTGTGAGTGAGTTTGATCCTGAGGTTAAAGGACACTTCGGTAGGGCAGATGCGTGCAAGCATATGTGATAGATGCCATTTAGATAAAGGAGGGTCTCAGTGATTAAGCCACACTCTACAAGTCAAGTCAAGATTGTATGAATGTCATGCAATAACATAGATCAGTAACTTCCATGAATAAAGACTTTATTTATGAGAGTGGGAAAGACATTTCCATGACACAGTCAATTTTACAGAAACCAATTTCGGTGAGGCAACATTTTTACACTCTTGACGTGGAATTTAACCAAATTTCCTAAATTACAAAACGTGATAAGAACTCAAACCCCAGACTTGAGCGTCAGTCCACATTCCAAGTGCATTATTACATTATAAGAGGAGGATACAAGTGATCTTGGATGCCAAGTCAGTAAGCATTAGAGGCTTTTGAGTTGCTAAATTTGGAAAAGCCGGCTCAGGTTTCCTGACTTTGGGTGTCTCCTCCACAGAATCTGAAGGAAAACGCCACCCAAAGGGACATGTTTATAGTTCAGTGGGTCTGGGGTTCATTGTTTGGGACACAATGGTTGGTCTGCCTGGAGCCAACCCTCGACATCAAACGACAGGTCGAGTTTGCCCATAGCTGGCCAGAGGCCAGTCTGCCGGGATGTTATCAGGACATACACACACACACACACACTCCATAATCAGTCAGTCTGGAGAGTGCAGACTGCTGCTGAGAGTCTCGTGTGTCCTCTCCTCTATGTTCAATAAGAGAGAAAAGTGTTGTTTTAGCAATAAGTAGCATTGAATGGAGAAAAAAATAACTATGCATGCTTACACACACTTACACTTACACACATTCAACATCGTCACCTCGCATGGACTCCCAGAACTCTCTGGAAACCATCACAGCTACTCACACACACGACTGACCACAGATCACTTCTTTCCTCCATGTCTTTAGAAGACACTCACTGTTTTTCTTCTAGCTCTGAAACAACTCGTGCGCTCCAGGGATGAAGGCCTCTCTATCTGCTTTGTATACACTGTCTCACTGCACACATCCCCTGTTAAATTTTAACCTACCTGTACTCGGTTCACCTAGACTACGGTGAACTACTGTTTCTAGAAATTCAAGCACACTCACATACACAAAGCCTACATGATGGCTATGTATGTCCATGTGAGTGTTCATACACTGCAGGGTACAGACGCTGTATTTAGACTGTATCTCTGCAGCTGCATGTCCACGTATCTCAATGCACACACACCGTTATGGACATTCCCCAACATGACCTACCTGCAGAACATCTTCAAAAACACAATGCAACATAAAGTGTCTATATTTACTTTAATTGATGTGGTCTTTCTGATGGTATGATTTTCTCAGAAACAATATACCTTCACAGGAAACCACCTTGTATGAACTCAACTAACACAGAGTGATGCTATGATCTTATTAAGAATGACTTTTACTGCAATCTATCTTGGCAGAGAGGAAACAAGGGGTGAAATGTGCATCTTTTTTTAAAGATTGGGTTATTGTTCGACCATCATGGTATATCTTGCTGTATCTCTCCACCACTTTGATACGATTGTTGAAAATGACAAGTCCTGGGAAAGCCCAGAGATAGGTCCTTCCTTTCAGGTGGCATGTTGTAGAACCCCCCCCAAAAAATAGAGACATTTTACAATACATTTTGTTAGGTGTGTCAAAGATTGCATTGAATTTTCAGAAATGTCTATGTAGTTGTCAGCAAATAGACTTTCACTGGCATTCTTGGATCAGATCGTTTTAATGAAATGGCTTTTTGTATATTTGTTATATTCCTGCAGCCAGTTTTCCCTGCTTAACATTCAGATCAGTGTGTTCGGAGGTCCTTTTACTGAGCAACATTCTTTGGCAAAAAGACCTGATGAGTGACTTAACAACACTAGAGTCTGTTGCATAACACAAGTTCATGTTGGTTTAACCAGTCACTCAAGTCCCTGGAATGAGTGAATTCTATTTTCAAATAGGCAGAAGTACAGTACATTTATAGATGTATTCTCTTGATTCTGTTTATATATTTCAATCAATTTTGTTGAAGGTGCTTTATTATTTTATGTTTTCGTCATTGGAACATGTTGTTTATTCCTCTCTGACTGGAGACTCTTGGTCAGTCAGGGTTCATCTATGCTGGGTCTTTCTAAGTCTGTGTGTTGATGTAATCTTTTTGTAATGTTTGCAAATATGAATTCCTGCTGCACAATGCAGCCACTGGAGTATTTGCCCTCACAGTGGGTGGTACACATGCCTGGCTGACGCATACCCAATGGCTGCGATGGCCATTATGATCCAAACAATGGAAATCAAACATTGCGCTTTACTGGAAGCCACTTTAGATGCTATCCGTGATTAGACTTATATATACATGGGCTCGTTTAGTGTCGCAGAAAACCGGCACAAAACACGGAACAGCTTTTGTGTTGCAGTCCGCATGCCTCTGCGGCCTTTACAATGGACCCGAAGCAAACGTTTTATTAGTGAAACAAACGCTGCTATTGTTTATTTGTTCCCCCCAAGGAGTGCTCAAAGCTCATCTAACACACTGAAGAATGTCACTGTTTTGTGAATTCACACCCGTTCTGGTTAGCTGCTTTAAAAAAAATAAAAAACAGCCCACCATGCACTGTTACTGTACCTTTATGACATGGGAATGTAAAGATTTAGGAGAGAACATATGATCTCAATGAAGGAAAAGGGCTTCTGGATATATGGAATCAAAAAGTGCATTATGCCCAACTTAGAAGTGAGAGTAAAGATTGTTCTAATGTGTATTTCAAGGATACACATTTTTGTGAGATGAAAACAGCACTGTGTGCCCCCGTCACTCTGTAACAATTCATTGAAACCACTGAACTAAGGGAACATTCAGTGACCAAAGGCTGCACAGACAGCTAAAAATAGACTTTGACTCCAGGAAATATGAGTGGATCATTACAACAAACACAAACCTAATACACATTTTATAAATATACAATCTCCAAAATTGCAACCAAAAAAAAGTAAAATCCCATTCTTTGCAAATATGCATTACCCTTTAGAATCCTATAAGATAGATAGATAGACAGACAGACAGACAGACATACAGATAGATAGATAGATAGATAGATAGATAGATAGATAGATAGACAGACAGACAGACAGACAGACATACAGATAGATAGATAGATAGATAGATAGATAGATAGATAGATAGATAGATGGATAGATAGATAGATAGATAGATAGATAGATAGATAGATAGATAGATAGATAGATAGATAGATAGATAATTTATTAATCCCACAAAGGGACATTTTTATTTTACACTGTGGAATTAAACACATGCACATTTGAATTGGGGACTTTATGTCTAGGTCTGTGACTCTTAAGATCAAGATGATGTCAGTATTGGTATAGAGTAAAAACAGCGCCAAAAAAAACACTTTCCCTCTGTTTAGCTAACAGTAGCTGAGCTTTCCATGGCCTCCTCCTCCTCCTCCTCCTCCTCCTCCTCCTCCTCCAGTGTTGAGGAGGGAGACATGCAAATGTTTCTCCTTGGAAGAAACGCTGCCCCAGCCCCTGCACTTGCAGAGGCAGGCACAACTTCTCAAAGTCACCACAACAAAAGCAAAAGGGAAAGGAAAATCCATTCTGAGCTTGAACTTGGGGCAAAATACATGCATCTATCTACGTATTACTCGTGGGACTGCTGCTTTGCAACCTTGATTTTGGCCACAGAAAAAAAGTTTCTGCCGATTTAATTGGACATTATTCTGTCCTTATTACTGAGCCATGGAGAATACAATGAAGACATAACACAGGTAATTCTTGGAAAATGATATAAATATAGCTTGTCAATCAAGTCATTCTGGAAATGGTATTGAAAAAAAGAATATAACAGCATATTATACTTATCTGTAAATTAACATAATTTTTTATAATATTTATTATTATTATTACTACTATTATTGCTTTTTATTTATGTTTGTATCGTTATTTGTATCCTTATCCTTATCCTTATTTTCTATTATTGATAATAATAGTGATAACAATAATATTATTAATATTGCAAATTAGGGTCGGGGTTAATTAATGTAGTAATTTGTGTCCTTGCTGATAAATGCTCCACATAACATCTAATAAGGTGTTGTAAATCTAAGATCGTTGTCTTTTTTGTGATTTTGACAGTTCTAAACTCCGTCCATCTAAAATGCGTCCAGCTGCCCACTCTTATGTAGAATCCCACCGGAATAGTGTTTTATGTTTATATAATTTGTCATTAATTCATGTTAAGAATGAATGAACGATCCCTGAAAATTACTCTCATCATCTAGATATTTCGGGAATCCCGTTTTTCCGGGATATATATATTAATATATTATATTAATATATATATTAATTTGGACTTTATTTTGATATTTTGACCGGATATCATACCGTTCATCTTGGTGTAATGTAACTTGACGTTCCTGTCGGTCTATGTGCACAGTCGACCTCCACGGTTACCTTCCGCTCAGTCGTCACTAATAACCGGTCCCAGCTTGCTTCGACATAGCGCTGAAGGATAATAACTCGACCTTATCCACCACGTCCATGGCCGTTATCCTTTTCTCTTTTAGTAACCCCACCACTCTTTGAAAATTCCGCCTAAAAAGAAAAAGCGTTCTGTCCCCTCTTTTGGGTTTTCAGCCAGCGTAAGTAACGTTCTCTTAGCTAACCGCGTTGTTAGCTCGCTATTTAGCATGTTGTTATATTAACAGGGTCATTTAGCGGTTTGTGCCAACAGCCTTGCATGCTAGCTTTAAGAGGTTAAATATAACGTAAACGTTTTGGGGATTATCACTGAAAAAATGAGTAACTGTATTTTTAATGAAAAATGATATCGTATGTTGCTAGGAAGCTAACGCTATATATTATGCTGCTGTTACTAACCTATGCTAACGATCGCAAATTGATCCGTTACAACAGCAGCTTGGTATTTGGCTAATTGTGCCGGGCAAGAGTGAAAATGTTGTTACATAGCAATTAACTTACTTAGTTCGAAACTGCCAGTCATGATTGCACCAATTCAGTGACCTTTAATTTGGACCATAGTCCGTTCTAGTAGAGGATAGCATTTTAAACATTAACAAACAGCAATTAAAGAAACGATGTATGACTCATACTCTCCTCCCATTGGCTTTTATCACTCAACATTTGCCTGCTCATCAGTTTGCCAATGTTTCTTCAACACGTAACGTATTTGATTGTACAGACACTGTTTAACTGGGGAAACAGCTGATCTCCTGGTCCGAGTTTTTTCTCTTGTCAGTGACTGATTACTAAGTGCTCTGTCCTCTGCAGGTGTACAACAACTATCCAGAGGATCTAGGGGCAGCTCTATACCGAGAGCCGTTTGACTTCAACGCCGAGCCACCGTGGGATCCTAGCTGATAGTGGACGAGTTCCTCCCAGGACTCATCCATGTGAGTGAAATAGGTGTGACATTTGAATGCATCCTCTTTGATTGTTTTACTTATATATATATATATATATATATATATATATATATATATATATATATATATATATATATATATATATATATATGTAGACACATATGCAATACACAACCATGTTTGCATTTGTCTATGTGTGTCTCTTTGCATGGATAGGTATCATTTTGTCTTTATTCAAACTGCGTCATCAAATCTCCTGACAGAAGGAAGAGATATGTTAACAATCTTCGTGTCCCAGTTATATCACAAACAGGCTAGTATTTCTTTTTAGATTTAGCATTTCAGATCTATTTTTATCACTTCTATTAAAATAGCAGGGCACCAGACTTCTTTTGTCTGCAGTTTTTTTTTTCTCTTGCTCTCATTTAGTTGCAATAAAGGCGATTATTACTTGGTTATAGATATTAATCCTACTAATAGTGACTACACTTTCTGCAGTGTAATGTAAACATAATGAATTAACAGTGTGTGACCCCCGTCATGCGTCATCCCTTCTTTCTAATGTTATGAGTGACATAGTTGAGCATTCTCTAAGTTACATAAAGTCTTGGTTGATTTTTAAAAGGATTATAGGGTTGAGTTATCTCCCAACCATTTCTTTAACCCGTGTTTCTGCAGAGGACTCAGCGATTGGTAGGCTTCACAATGAAATCAAGGAGTTCTGTTCCTGCATTTGCATCAGACTGTCTGTCCCATTATTTCTGCATAATATTTCACATACAACCAATCAGACTTTGAAAGGGTTTTGGGGAGTAATAGGCATATTTTTTGGAGCGATAGCCCCTTCCTTGTCACACTTGTCAGCAGTAAAGCAGGCTTTCTAGCCACATTGTTAGTCTCCCTATTTAACCTCCCAAAGCTACAGCCATGTCACATCTGGTCCAGTCCAGACTGCTGTGCCTTTCGGATGTATTGTGCAACATTACTGAAAGTAAAGTTGTTGCATCAACGCCGCCTGTATTGTACTTTGTTTAATGCCATCAAAAAGAACCTTTCACGGGTCCCCAGCTCAGGGATTAATGGTGATTGTTGGGAGTAATTGATGCTAAAGTAAATGAACTCTGTGCCCCAGACTCTATGTTCACAGCGGCTCTTTAGAAGAATAGGCCTCTTCCACAAAGCTGTCCTGTAACGTGGAGCCTGCTCCGTGCTCTGATTGGATGCTCCCTGAAAATGACTTGTTTGATTGGGGAGCTCATCGGAAAGGTTTATGTTCCAGCTACTGAGTAAACTAGAAACGTGCGGGACGACATCAATGAATGTGCATTATCCAAACATGATTGAATTGCTTTGCTTCTTAGACTTTGTGCGCTATGTTGACGTTTCTCATTCTCTTGTACAGTTTGTTGCATACGTCTAGGACCCCAGGGGCTCGAGTAGGTGCGAGCAAGACCACTTCGGACTAGCCACGTTCTTTATGCCTGTCGGATTAGAAGAAAACGGTTGAGAGGATGAAAGGAATCGCTGATGAACCACAGTATTCTGTCGGTCTACTGGAGGGAGGCACAGCCCTCTGTGACGTGATTGACAATCACATTTACGAACAAACTCTGGTAAGGGGGTCTCGCCGCAACAACATGCACATTCAGCACAAAAAACCGACTTTCTTACCGTCTTAGAAGTGTCTCGAACACCTGTTGTTGATTTGTTTTGCCTAGTTTATTACATGCGGTGTGCATTTCTTCTTATTCATCCACATGTTTGTTTCCTTTTTCCTCAGTTTGAGAAGAATGCATTCTTTGTAGCGGACCTGGGAGTTATAATGAGGCAGCACGTTCGCTGGCGAACCCACATGCCCCAAATTCGACCGTACTATGCTGTCAGATGCAACAGCAGTCCAGCTGTTATTGAAGTTCTTGCTGCCCTCGGAACTGGATTCATATGTACCAACAAGGTACTCTCTCATACTAGCATACTGAGCAGAAAGGGAGTTTACTCCCCTTATTTTACAGGGTGGCAAATACAGTACAGTAGTTTACCACGTCCTTCTCTACTAGAGCAAGTACTAGTACATTTATGTGGCTTGATATTGCACAATCTGTAGAAGAGATATAGAGGCACCACCAAGTGGTCAGTGCACCTCACTGCCTACCCTTTTATGTGTTGTTTAGCGTGTATTTTGTCTATAGTATGATGAAATGTCTGTCGACTAGCCCACATGCGGTATATCAAGGGAATACTGTTCTGACTGCGTCTCTTTTGTATTTCAGTCTGAGCTTGAGCTGGTCCAGAGCCACAGTATTCCCTCTGAAGACATCATCTACAGCGGTGTTTGCAAACAAGTCTCCCAGATTAAATACGCTGCTAAGAACGGCGTTGACCTCCTGGTGTGTGACAATGAAGCAGAGCTGCGCAAGATTTCTCGCTGCCACCCCAATGCCAAGTAAGTGCTTGAGGTGTTAGTCCCAGTGCTAATGATCATGTGACTTGAAAGCTGCTGTTCCAACATTGTTAAGTAATTGGCTCTGTGCGATTATGTCACTTTTTTACAAGTCATTAAATACTATTCATCTGACAGGATTAGTCTTGAAATACAGCATGTTGTTTCCAAACTTCTGGCATATTGGGATTGCTAATAACAAAATCATTTGGTCTCAGCTGCAGATATTTTGTGATTTATTGTGCTCGCTTCTCAACTCATTCTAGTTGTGTTCCACCTTTATTTAATTCATTTAATTTCTTTTTTTTTCTTTCTTAGCAAACCCGTAACGGCAATCCTTTTATTTACTTCAGGCTGCTGCTACAGGTTTCAACAGAAGCATCTCGCCAGGACAGTGAGATGAGCATGACCTTTGGCTGTTCCCTCAAGGACTGCAGGCACCTGCTGGAGAAGGCTAAGGAGTTGGGTGTGCAGGTGGTCGGGGTCAGGTGAGATGATGCACTGTGTGTGGTTATAAAGCTCTTTGAAGAAACATACAGATGTGTAGAAGGACCACAACAGCTCTCTTTACCTCAGATCTCTGTTAAACTAATGCTTTAGTCCGACCTGCTACAAGGTACAGTTTTACCCCTTGTGAAGGTGTCAACGTTCGGCCGTTAACTTCCCCTTCTTCCTCATTTCCTCCCCACAGGTCTCACATTTCCAGCGCCTGTGAGGATGACCAGGTGTACGTTCATGCCATATCTGATGCCCGTTGTGTCTTTGATATGGGAGTAAGTCATGTTAAATATTGTTACGGTACTAGTTGCGCTCTTCAGTTCTGTGTAGCTGTGCCCAAGCTTCATACAGTACGTTGACATTCAAATTGTAAATGAACATTTGAATGCTGTGCAGCTTTTTGTTAAGCGTTTCTATGCATTCTGATTAAACCTGGTTTTCCCGCACAGCTGCAGATAAAGATTAGGCTACATTAATCAGTGTTTCTTCCACAGTCATTCTGCTAAAAATGTCACATGATTATCATTGATACCCTCGGCTCTCGTGTTTCACCAAGTGCAATGCTTAGCCTCTAATTACACACACACACACACACACAGCGGAGCAGAGGAGAGACAGGTGGAGTGTAGATAGCTTTGTAGTTACCGGTCACCGATAGGCCCGGTGGTGATTGTATTCTACTATTTGTAGACTTTGATTCCGGTGGTGGCTGAGTAGGATCGTTTCCGACTCTTGTGATCCAAACATTACCAATAACTTCAGAGCCAGCAGTCAAGAAGAAAATGTTTTTGTTTAAATCTAATTGAATATACTTCTTCAATCCATATTTGTTAGCATTCTGCCCTTTAAAAAAAAAATATATATATATGTATATTTACTGTGGTCAAAAAACAGTTTACGCTCACACACCTACGAGTTAGATTCATTAAAAGGTTTTCTTCGGTTTTGAATGAATTAAAAAAATGTATGTAATACAAAATTTAGAAAAGACTCATTTAATCCGGTGAATCACTTTATTGAAATTATGAATTTTGTTCGGGGAGTTTTTATATTTTCCCATTGGGTACATGCCTTGCTCTGGGACTAGCATTTGTGTTTCTTATTTTCATGTGCTGGACACTTGTGACAGCTCGAGAAACACTTGTTTGGTAATCACAAGCCTTTGTCTGCCTCAGGAGGAAATTGGCTTCAACATGAAATTCTTGGACATCGGCGGTGGCTTCAGTGGATCCGAGACCCAGCTGGAACTGGTCAGTATCTCGTCTGCTTTTTACGCGATGCTAATGAAGGACACATGGGGCACAATAATCTGTAGAAGCGACACAGGGTGAGACATGTGTCCTGATGTTAAGTTGACTTTACCCGTTGTTCCTGTTTATCTGGCACAATACAAGTGAATTGCAAGCATCACCACAATGTCACTCATACTGCATGTAAATCATGTTCTTTTGAAATTACGAGGAGGAAAAAATATAGTATCATTACCGTCCAATATTGAATATGTACGGTTGTATAAATGTTACATCATACAGCAGTCGTAGGACAGCGTTTGCGGTAGTGAGAGACCTGATTTTAAATGTGCAGACAATGTGCTTAGATTAAGGAACATTTTATATGTGATTTTTACAGGTCTACCCATTTTGGTTCCACATTTTTACCGCTGTCATCTCTTTTGCAGATCAATAAAGCAGTCATGTCTATGGTGGACCTATACTTCCCTCCTTCTACTGGGGTTTCCATCATTGCCGAGCCCGGCAGCTTCTTTGTGTCCTCTGCTTTCACTCTGGCTGTGAACGTCATCTCCAAGGAGGCGGTGGCACGGGATCGCCAGGACCACGCACATGGTCAGTGGCATGATATATTCACTCAGGGTGTACTTTAGATTAATAAAGATATTAAAGCTTATGTTGATATGACTGCGTGTCTGGAAATGTGACCTAAGTCTGACTCTCGATGGTGCATTTTGATAGCCTCAAGAGTCTTATCCAGCAGACTGTAGGACTATCAGTGGGACTGGCATTTGGAATTGGCAACATTACAACTGTAAAAATATAAAGCGGGTGTTACATGAAAGATGCAGCATGTAAAGTCAACCAAAGACAAGTACGCGAATCATAGTCTTAAACCAAATCTAAGCAGCGAGTTTAAAACAGAATCCGTTCCACTGTAAAAGGTTTTGCCATCTCTCTGAACAGACGATCCATCTGCCAACGATGAGCCAGAGTTCCAGTACCACATGAACGAGGGCGTGTACGGATCGTTTGCCAGAAAACTCTGTGAAACACTGATTGCTGCTCCATCTGTTTATAAGGTGAGTCTCAGAGATTCTTAAATGGTTAAAAAAAAAAGTTCTTTGTGTCACCATGTACAGTATACACACGTTTTGTCTTTAATTAAATACCCGTTAGTCAAACTTTCCATCCTAATACATAATCCTCTTTGCTGCCACCTTCTTCTACTCTGACTGAGTAATGATAGATGATGTAATCATTGGGGAAGAAACACTGTGTAATGGGCAATTGATTTCAAGTACACTATTTCATAGTTGTGCTGATATTGCATTTAACCTGAGGAATGTACTGATGATGGAATAACAAACACAAGGGTACAGGTTGTGAGTCAGTGCTTGAGTTAAAGGTATAATACGTCACATTTCTGCATTAAAATGTAAAGGGCGAAAAAATATTTTAGACTTATGTTATATATTTTGTTGAGTTGTGTACTTCCAATAATGTTCAAACCCAGAGAAATTTATATTTTATTCACGGTGTGTTACAATACGTAACGAAAGCTCTCACCTCCAGTTGATGGAGACTGTTGTGTGTTGGATTACTAAGTAGATCTAATAGATAAATGAACCATACGTCCCTGCTGTGCTTTGGCAGAACCCATCCCTGGATGCTCCAGTGTTTAGCAGCAGCCTGTGGGGTCCCTCTGGGGATGACCTGGACCAGGTGGTGGAGCACTGCCTGTTGCCTGAGCTCAACGTCGGAGACTGGCTCATGTTCAGCCAAGCAGGGGCCTACAGTATGGGTCAGCCACTTTGCACCGCCACCGACCCCCCTCCACCCCCCGTGTACTCTGTCATCTCCTCTAGAGACTGGTAAGGCAGTCAGTGGTGGAGTTGTTCCTGCTTTTTTCTTAAAGAACTGTGGAAATGTTTTCTGTGCAGATGTTGTCCTTGACTCCTGTTCATTTCCCTCCACCAGGTTTGAGATGCAGGATATCGGTGTCACCCACGAGGCTACGCTGAAGAACTTCTCCCTGGTCCCTTATTTCCTCAACTCCTGCCAGACAGCGGCTGGTCTGTCTGTCCCAGCTTAGCGATCACCAGACACATGGGAGAACGTTCCTTTACTTGTTCCTGCTGCTAGCTTCCTCCGGTCCACATTCAACTGGGAGGAACTGAGCCCGCTGTGCAGATATAGCTTGAAATAGCTGCGACCCGACTGAATTCATTCTACAAACCCCAACACAGAGTAAAGTATGTGATTAGTCCGCCGAAACCTAAGTAGATGTTAATTAGTGTGCAACAAAATGGATGACTCCTAAAAGACGGAGGCGTTCTTCCCTTTGCTTTGGGCGTCTCACGGCACTATAGTTTACACTCGTATAGTAGACATGTAATGATTTTAAATGGTTTTATTTATGTCTTAATTGCTTTTGCCAGTCTTGTAAAGTAATCCCAGAGTGAAGCGGTGTATTTAAATGGAAACACAGTTCATAGCTTCACTGCAAGATGTGTATTTATGAGTTGGTTGTATAGTTAATTCAGTGCGAGAAGAGCTTGATTTCATTACATGTTGTCCTTCTGGAAACGTGATGAGCGCAGTCTGCTCCGTTTGCTTGAGAAGCTAATGGCTCAGTGTTGTGAGCAGTGAGGGGCCGGCAGGTGACTGCTATAGCACGACGTAGCTTAGCATGTGCTGCAGATGGGACAAGGCAAGTGATGGTGGATGATGAATCAGCTGACATGGAATGGGATCTCTAAAGAAAATAAAAAGTATTTATAATGCTGGAACCCTTTTTTGCTTTTTCTGCTCAAAAATGTTTATTGAATTTTGTTTTAAAATATATATTTTTTTTCTTCTAAATTTAGGACTGTGTTGAAAGAATATTATTTCTCAACTGCACAATATCTGTGAAGTTGTCTCCTAAGCTGTGTTTACGGCATGATGGAAAATAACTGCTGTATCTGTGTTTGTCAATATGAACAGTAAAACACCTCACTGACTGGACTGTGAATCCCTGCGTCTGTCTTTTATTAAACTCAACTTCTCAGTGAAGCTCTGCTTAAATAACCCACTTTCAGAAATGGCTTCATAACGGGACCTGATCCAGTTCTCATCTTGGATATTGTGATCAAAGACAAACAGGGATTTGGTAGGAGAAGCTAAATGTCTCAAGTCCAAACCACATAGGAACTAAACAGGTTTACGGTCTTTGTCATTACACGGACACATTAGAAAAGTTTAAAGAATTGTACTGTCCATGCAAGAAACGAGGGTTGTGCAAAAGTGTTTTTTATAACAAAATAGATTCTGGCAAGGCACAAAAGAACAATATGTAACATTCTTTGGTCAAACATCACGCGTTCATTTGTAAATCAACTTGATATTTTCAGTAAATGGGAGGGAGGCAGTAGATTTGAAGTCCAATGTAAACAGTCTCATCACCTCGATCTCACTCGACTACAATCATTAAAGGAGCTGTTATTGGCCGACGGGTGACGTGTAAAAACCAGGAACACACTGCTCTGCTGGACTCAAAGCCACATTCAAATGTCTTCCCTTCGGTGTCTCATCAGGCCGCCTCAGAGGGAGTTTTGTCGAGGACCGACTCGCGGAGGCAGTGCGGTCAGCGGACTGGTTGACCTTTAATGCCCTCCTCGCGCTAGGTGCCGCCGGGCGTGCTTGGCCAGGTGGTCGCTGCGCATGAAGCGGCTGAGGCACATGGGACAGGCGAACCTTTTCTCCCCCGTGTGGGTGCGCCGGTGGCGAGACAGCTCGTCGGAGCGAGCGAACCTCCTCTCGCAGCCCTTCCATTTGCACTTGAAGGGCTTCTCACCTGTTGGAACACAGCCAGTGATGAGCAGTTTGTTTTCATCACAGCATCGAGAAAAGTGACTTTTTCTTTATTTTTATAGGTGTCATATTGTGTTAAATTCCTTACCCGTGTGTGTCCTCATGTGGGCCTTGAGGTGGGAGCTCTTGAAGTAGGTCTTGCTGCAGTCCTCACGGGGACAAACATGAGTGCGTGCACGGGACACTTCTGGCTGCGGCGGGTTTGGTCTTTGCTCCGACGAAGCGCGTGCGGGCGCGGGGGCGATGGCTGGCAGCTTGGCGCCGACGGGGGTCACCAGCGCTGACTGGACGTAGAGTGTGGGGACACCTGGCTGGGGGACGAGGAGCATCACGGGACCTTTTGCCACCTGGCCCCCCAGGAGGAAGACGTGGGCGGGAGAAGCTAGTGGTTGCTGTTGTAGTGCGATGGTTGCTGATGAGATTGAGATCAGGTGTCGCTGCTGCCCGTCAGGGGCCGCGAGGGCGGAGGAGGGACAGGAGACGGGGAGGATCTGGCAGTAGACGGGCACAGGAGAGACCCCGGAGACAGCCTGATGTGTGATTGATGTATCATCCGGGCCTAACGGACTCACCTGGGTCTCGTATGGCAAAGTCACAAAAGATTTGGCTGCACAAGAGTCGGACCGCATTACAGTACCGTTCAGCCCACATTCGGAGATCGAATCTGTTTTAAAGCGCTTTGTATGAGTTCGGGTGAGTCCGTCCTCCCTGGAGACGCGATGGACCGCGCCATCTGAGGTGTGCTGGATCACACTGGTGCACCGGTACCGGTGCTGAGGAGCGGCGGCGGTGCGCGTGTGCAGGCGAGTCTCCTCCGTTGGCTGCCGGCTCGGACTTCCAGCCGCTGCAGGTGGATGTGAGGTCGTCGCTGAGGGGGAATGATCGGCCTCGAAGCTGGGTGGACTGTATGGCGGCGTCATGCACTGAAAGGAGAGGAAGGTCATTAAGTCTCTTATTGACAAACTCAGTCTTGCAAAATGTGTATCTTCTTTTAAAACACACTTGTCATACGGCCTTCTTAAAATGTCATTTTAAGCTGTGTGTGCTGTGTTTGTGTTTACATGTGTTGGTATCTTATTAGTCTTTTTTTCCTCTTTCTTCCACTGTTTACTTGGATATTCTTGTTGTTTTTCGTTGTTTTCAAGCAGTTTAATTTCCTCTGGCATTTTTTACAAGTGGATATTAAAATGACAAACATATATTCATCAGGAAAACCAACATTTCCTAAAACTGCAAGATCTGTGTTCAGTGTGCCTTCTAGTGCTTTGCCAAGGTTTGCCCAGAAAGGTCTCATGACTGGACACATAAACCAGTGATCTGCTTTCCACACACTGCAGGTTTGTTCTAGAACCCTTAACACTTACTGGAGGAGAGTCCCGTAGCGTGGCAGACCCAAAGGGGACAGAGTCGTCCTCTGAGCAGTCTGAAGATGGAGTCAAGGGCCGGCAGTGTCTGAGCCTGGAGCCCCTGGTCTTCCAGTGCTCAGTCATGGACATCAGAGCCTCCACAGCCTCCATGTCACCTGCACCCAAAGGAGCCGGCTGGAATTCACCCTGGATGTCTGAGTGGAGCTCCTCAACTTCCATATTGCAACTCTTATACAAAAAATAAAAGAAAAAATGAGTATAAGACAACACAGCATGGACCGTTTGTTTCATTTTAATCATATATCTAAAAATATATGACACGCTGTTACTCTGGGAAAATGACATAAACCACAGATTGTGTACATTATGTGAGCGCACACACACACACACACACATCGTGATCAAACGATGCCTTAAAGCTTACTGATTAAGCCATTCGTCAACATATACAGATTATGTAAAGGATATCATGTGAAGTGAGCATGATCAGCTGCTGCTCTTCAGCACCAGGGCCCTTTCACCTACTTCTCTGGTGTGGGTGTGTGGGGGGGGGGCAAAAGCTCCAACTGTGCTGCTTACACAAACCGTCAACCCCTCCCTGACCCGAGCGCACACACACAGAGACAACACACGCCTCCTGAGTAACCATCAGTGGCGAAGCTGGTGGTAAATGAATGACCTCTGACCTAGATAGAGGCTGCGCTGCTAAACGAGGCTTGACAACCATCATTAGACATGAAACAAATGTCACTGTCGAAATAAACCCTACTCTGGAATATTTTTTTTCAAGCAATTCCCGTTGTATAGGAATGACGAAGTGAAAAGTGTATGTACTTACATCTTATGTGGGTCTGTGTGACGTGTGTTACGGAGCCCGGTTTCACTGCTCAATAGTGCAACTCGTCCTTCCGTCTCTCGTGAGCACTTCAAACTAAAATGTGAAGTTTCTCCAGTTTTCTCCCTCGGCCTCCCCCCTCCGCTCCCATTCATCCGTTTCAAATGCGGTGGGGGGTGACACAACGAGGCCCCGGATCAACGCCTCGGCCAATGGGACGCAAAGGTGTGCTGGGCGCCGACCAATGGGAGGGCGACTCGGTGCGTGATCGGGGGCTGACGGCGCCGTGGAGGCAGCGTGGTACACAACAGCATGGGCGTGTGAAAAAAAACATTCCTGATTACACACGCCTCCCTCAACACCCCCCCCCCCCCCCCCCAAAAAAAAACACACACACACACACACACCACCGTCTTGGATGAGTCACTTGATGTCACCGTCTTCATAAGGAGGAGCAGACACACACCTTCAATGACTAATCAGACTTTGCAGAGATGAAACTGAAAAACAGATGCTCTGTCATCACCTGTTGTCCAGATGTAGATTCTAAATAAATCATTACAATACATTTCGAAGACTTCACACTTTTCCCAGAATGTATTAGCTAAATCTGTGTGTGCAGGTGGAACAAACTCCCTAAAATATGATGTGTCATTGGCTGAATAGAAATGCATTGCCACTGTTTATTGCCAGAACTTGTCTCCAAAAATAGCATAAAGTTGTTTGGACGTTTTAGCTGTTCATCTGATGATATTAGATATGTGTTGTAGGTCGGGAAGCTGCTGTTTTTTGGTTTGTGTTTTGATTATGGATCACATCTAATTAATATGATGTCATTCACTAGGCTACATGAGCCCATTCCTTCAGAGAGCTGTAACTCCACTATTATATGTCAATAATAGCTTAGAAATAAACTTCATTTATTTGGCAATTTCACCAAAATTCAACAACAACAACAGACAAAAATGAAACAAAATGTGTTAAAATATGTGACATAATAGCAGAATGAATATCTTTAAGAGATCTATAATAATATTTGAATATTTTAGACTGAAAGGGTCACACGTGTTGCAATGCTAATATCACTTTGACATTTTGTGAAAATGTCAAAGTTTTAAGCATTTTGACTGATTTAGACCCTAATAAACAGTCCCAGTGAATTCAGCAGCAACTTGAGGATCTGGATTAGTCCATGTCAGAAGGATTTATCTTATTTTTTTATTATTTCCTCTAAAAAATCCATTTGTCATTTGGTACAATGGAAGAGGCGTCGACTAGCTCCCAGTGACTACATTCTTGTAGTTAAACTTGAACTGACCTCACACTTTGTGAACTTTTTTTTTTCTTCCTGTTTTAAGTCGACTGCTGCGTCCATCGTTGGGCTTCTCGTCCCCTGCGGGTGAAAGAGGTCGGCCGACAGGAGGTGGCCTCGGGCAGCCCTCTGGATTAGGTAAGTGTCAGCTGTCTAGACCTTCCTGCACAGCACAGACAACCAGGACAAAAGGCCGGCTGGAGACTCACAATGGAGAAATACACACACAGACATGCAGCACTTTCACTGAGTCTGGCGCTGTGGGACGTTCCTCAAAAGCGTATCCAGGAATGTGTCGCTGGAAGAGCGGAGAGTCTGAATGCAAGTGAAATAACTTCAGTCCATACCTCTAAAATATTTACATCTTTCAGCATCCTAAGTTCAAAATGAAACCATTGTTCACTTTGGTTCTGCTTTCTTGAGGAAGTGCCTCTTATTTATCAATTTATTTAATATGTAATTAATTCATATTTATAGTGTTAGTACAGAGAATTGTGCGATCATCGTTTTTAAATAAAAACTTTTCACTCTATCAGCCTAATTGACAACAAACTAAACAATACAAAATGAATATTTTTAGGAAATTGCTGCACTTTTCATTTCTCTGTATGAAAGATAACCCAAGTCAGAGTGTTTTGTCATATGGCAGCTTCACAGTACACCGGAACAATGTTACCATTCTACGTTTACTGTGTTGCTATATTACATTGTTATTTACAATCTAATTCTATATTTTCAGACTCTTGAAGAATTTCACATTTGTATATGTGCCGTATATTAAATATATAAAACATTCTTGAATTGTCATTTTAAATGTAAAATGTTTTCCAGTTATTATCCATCTGTTGAAATTATTTAAATTACACTTAAAATGTAAGTCCAAAAAGCATGCTTTCTTCCTACCACTTTTATTTATTTTATCTGTTTTTATATATTTTTAAATGTACTTTGAGCTAGTCTGTATGAAGTGTGTTATACTAATAAAGATTGTTATTATTATAAAGGTCTGAGAAAAAACCTTCAGATCCAGCGTAATTTTAATCTTGACTCACATTATGGAAAACTAGCTTTTGCTACACTGATTCTGACCTTGTTTTTTTTCCTTTTTCTTAAATCCGTCTCTCGCGATTTCCCCAACCTATGAGTGAGAGTGTTCCTTTAAGCTGATGTACTATAATGAGGGGACTCATTCAAATGTTTGGCTCTATTAAAGATAAGATTTCAACAAAAACTCAAGACTTAAAGCTCCATTCATCCATTTTCTTTGGTCACTTGTGGGCAGCAGAACACGCTGAAAACATGCAAATCACCTTCTTACAACTGCTGATTGACGCATTGCTGGCGGACACAGAGCAGCATTAGCACTTATTTGGAGTTATGTATCGGACAACTTGACAAGTCGGGGAAAAAATCACAATAATCTATTGTCATTATAAAATCATTGATTTGTGTCATGTTGTCTTTTAATGAGTTGTACAGAACTAAAATAATGAAAAGACGTCTGCGCTAATGCGTGTCCTAGCATGGCTCAGTCTTTTATTTTTCCAGAGCATTATCGGGCTCCTAACGTTGCAGGAGAGAGTGGGCATGGCACAGAAGAGCACATTTGTATCTTCTGGTCTTTTGGCCAGTCACGTCGCCCTAGTTTTAAAAGCGTGATGCAGTGGGGACCTAGATTCTTGGCCGGCGTTAACTCGTTACAATAGCCTAGCTCTTTTGAGCAGAACTTTACAACATCCTCAATGGACAAATGGATTCTGTTGGGATCTTTAGTGGCAGCATTGCCCAAGACATTACGGCTTTCTACGCAATGTCGGCCAATTTTCTAGCAGTGTTGTGAATGGCAAGCGAGACTAGGCCAACAAGGACTCACTGTTCTCTTTTGCTGTCACAGAAATGGACTTTTGTCTCTCTCCTCTTATGAGACAGCAGCCGGGAACAGCTCATTACAGGCCAGGGAAATGGCCTTTAAGCTGCGTTTGCATCTGCTTGGAACATGAGGGTTGGTGCCCGAGGACCTGGACTGACCTGGTGTTAACAGGCAGAGTTACCCCCCCCCATGGCCGGTCCTGCCCTGGGACCTGTAAAGATATGTCCCAGCCAGCACTAAGAGGAGTTATTTAAAAGTCTTCCTCTCTAGCCGGTGATCGTGTTACCTCACTGGGAATAACCTATACTTCTGCTTGTTGCCCTGACTGACAGGAGCTGCTGCTGGTCAACTGGTCTACTGTTCAATAAGTTATCAGCGGTGAGGGTTGAGCTTCTGGGCCTCTCTTGTTTTTTTGTCTTAGGAGATGTAACACACTAAAGTACATTTCACAACAGCTCAGAAACTTCACTAATTACCTCATTAAGTAGAATCTATCGTGTTTTGTATCCATGTTGACTGATTTTCTAAAGCTACAAACCCACTAAGCTCTGTTAGCAGTTTTCCTGGCTCCAACTCTTTGGACACGTATTCTTCAACACCAGAGGTCATTTGATAACCCAGTGCGCAACCACCTAAAAATAGCTTGGGAGATTTCTGGGGTTTTGTTTGACTTCACCCTTCTTTTTTTTTTTTTGCAGGGCAGAGGAACTGGTTTCATTAACCTCTGTGTTGAACTCAGTTAACACAGAGAAAAAAAGCCTAACCCTACACTTTTTGTCTCTGCTGGGTACATATGTGGCATTTGTAGCAGAATAAAGGCCAAATGATCAAATGAAAATAGACAGTTTTATTCCAAATAATGATATCTGCAATATTTCCCATTATTTTAACTTAGATATCATAAGAACAACAATGCATATAACACTTAAGTATTGTGTGAGTAAATTAAGATTCTAGACGTACAACTGTTACTAAACATTTATTCCATTTAAGTCCTGACAATGTGAAATGCAGGCAAGACTGGATAAAAGAAAAGTTCATACATCAGTCGTTTTGGTTAGAAATACTTTGGTTAGTTAATACTCTTTGCATTGGCTAAGAAGGAACTGCAGATGACAGTAAATGAGGAACCTGACCTATGGCACTCAAAATGTTCTCTCTGTGTCATGCTGCATTTCATATTATCTTGACATCCACTTTGGTAAGAAACCTCTCACTTTCAGTTCCAGATGTTGAGGCCATTTCTTTAACAGCTTATTTCTATACAGAAATATTTGACAAATGGATGTAAAGGTCTGGAGCTACCTTTATAATGTATATACCACTATGTGCCCGAATACACATGTCCAACTCTCAAATACTCTGTGCTATATAGCGTGGGTTTCTGGGACTGATTCGGATCTCATTGTGAAAGGTAAACCCTGCCATCTGCTGGTGTGGAGAGACAAAGGCTTTTAATGGATTAGGCTGTAGGTTAAAAAAAGAAAACTACAACCAAAGATTAGCTGCACATCCTTATCTTCTTAAACTGTTTTTTTAATTTTGCTTAACAAACTGACCACGGTGAGGGTGTAGCTACTAAAAAAAGACTTGTGCAAGCACAAGAAATACAAAACTCATTCTGGATGATCACTTTATTTAAGCATGTCATCCTGTTTCATACTCCATCATTAAACAAATATTTTTCTTGAGTAGCATAAAAGGACTACAACTCGCATTTTGTAGTGCATTGTTGCAAAATAGGTGGGCCAGTTGTAACTCTTACATCCAGGGCACGGGCCCAGAACAGCCGCTCAAAGTAGACCTTTCTTTTCATAGTTTTACACAGGGCCTTCAATTCTTTTTATTATTATTCTGAATCAAGGGAGCATGCTTGCACCACTGCTGCTTAAATCATTTCCAGGATTTAGATGATGTGGGGATATTACACTTTTACAAAGTCTTTAATGGGAGTGAGCCCAGCTCTGTCCCCTTTGTAGAGCTCAGACCTGAGTTGGTTCAGTTTTAAATATAATTCTAGTGTAAGAATAGAAGCATTAAATTGAGGGTCCCACATGATTTCTTTTTCCATTCCCAGAGTAATGCTGACAGTAATGCCAATATAACCTCGTACTTCCCTCAAGATTTGGTGACATAATATTAGACCTAATTCTTGTTGGTAGATACTCCTTTTTACCAAAAAAAACACCACCATCATGCCATTGGCTTTTCTTTTCTTTCTTTTTTGTATTTAGAAATATGATAAAAAATGTCATTCCATAACTACAGAATTAAAGTCAGTATTCAAATACAATTTTGAGCAATTCATACGCTAACATTACATGTTACTATAGTGAACCTAATGGTTCCTCCATGATGGTAAAAATAAGTATGTTTAAATATTTACTGTACTAGTTTATAACTGCACAAACTATTCTCGTTTTTATTCTTTAGACACGAGAACCCGAAAATATCACTATTTTATTTGACATCCTATTGTCTTAGTCGGATAAGAGTCCTGTCCCTCGCAATACTTAATCCTTTCTTTGGCCTTTGTGAAACAATAATGGACCTGAAAATGACTGTAGGTGCATGAAAATGCAAACAACCACCGACGCATCGGCCGAACTGGCTGAGAACAAAGACAGTGGAGTGTGAAAGTGTAGTATTTTGTGATTACAGTAGTCTTGCCTTTCTTCTTGAGGCCAATCCCGTCCAATTTAACACATTTCCTGTTTGTGCTCAGGGTCCAACCAGCGGAGTGGTTGCATGTGCACTAATCAACACACAGAGAAGAAGCTTGCTAGAGTTAAGATGGCGGCATGTGGGTGAGGAGGCTGGGATCTAAACTCGAGGGTTTTCGCCATTAAGCGATTCCTATGAATCCACATATATACAGTAATCGAAAGAACAACAATTTCCACATCGTTCACACGTCTGTGTGTGATTTTGGATTGACCCCATGACATCTATACACTTCGTGGTTCACCCGTTGCCGGGGACTGAGGATCAGCTCAATGACAGGTATTTTGTTGCGGCCCGTGGAAAAGAAGCATTTTAATCAGTACTGACATGCGGGATATGGTATATAGTATTCGATATTGTTATTACGACCGATGTTGACATTGTCATGCGTGTTCAGTCGGGTTTAAATAATTTAAATGACCCCCCCAGGGTTGAAACAAGGCCCGGCATCTTGAACAATCCTCGTTAGCCTGCTGCTACCTAAACAGTTGGTCCAGTGCTAGCTCGAGGCTAGCTCGATGCTAACCCATTAACTGGCCATCGTACGAATAACGTTAGCTAACACTAGCGGGCTGTTTCCTTGCTTCTCTGGGAGGATTGGCTCACAGTCAAAGTTGAGATAGACAATGCGGGTTGGGGGATGGGGAAAAGAGAGGGAAATAAGGCTCGTAAAACACAACGTTGTTGAAAAGATACGAGTTTTCGTGTTCAAATCACACATGCACTCCTTTGACGTGTGTCAGTGTTTATTTTGTGGGTGCCTCGTTGATTATCATGATCAATGAAGTAGCTAACGTCAGCTAACGGATAGCTAGCGGCTAATGCTAGCACTGCTAATTCGCTGCCACGCTCTTGACAAAGCCAAATATTTGTGTTTCGTGTTCTTTTATGGCGTTGTATTATTCGAACGTTTTACGGCACAATGTACTCGCTAGCAACGTCGGAAATAATGTTTTCACAATTGTCCCTTTTGAACATCGCGTACCGAGATGAAATATCTAAAATATGCAGCGAGGCACAGTTAGCAACATTGCATTCACATTAATCCTGTTATCTACTTTAGTAAGGGGACCAGCCGAGGCTTATAACGTGTTTGTTATCGATGCTGGACTCATCAGCGTTCACGTGATCACACACTTCATTTCTTCACTCTTACCCAAATACCTAGAGCATACTCTGGACAGATAATGCAATTGCACACAATATTGTTAGTAGGGACATGCTGTTGGCATGCATCACACTGCGTTTAATGGAGCTTCTTTAGGAACATTTTTTGAAACTGAAGAGATCATGGGACAGCAGCAGTTGGACAAAATGTCCAGGAAATTGTGTGCGAGCTGTATTTTTGTCCTGTATTTTTGTCCGAACATGTGATTTATGATAAACCTATTTATATCATCCATTGAGATTGAACTGATTAATGAGCTGTTCTGTTTTTAAATGACCTTGGGATTAAGAACTGGGTATAGGCTCAGAGGATGTGAATGCTTTATGCAGGTTAGTGTACTGTCTTAATTCTGGGGGTCCAGCTGTTGGTTTGATTGACAGGAAAGCCTGGTTACTCTGCTCGTTATTGGAAAAAGTCACTCAAACATCCTGGTGGTTTGGACCATTGGTTCCTTAAAGAGGTCATGGCTGTTTCATCCCCAGGCATGCATGCCATTGCATGCTACAGTCACCATGTGCTGCTGGGAGGCCCCCTCCTCTCTCTTCCCCATGAAGGAACTTGCAGTTGTCAAAGCAGATAAGTGCCTCTATCTGAAGTTAAAAGGCTTGGTCCAGCTTGGCGCATTTGAAGCGATTGCCTGCCATGAACATCCGGTCAGATTTCCTCAACCACATGTCAGTGGTTTGCTTGACCTAGCTGAGGTCTGCTTTGACATAAGTCTAGCACGATGGAATGGCAAGTAGCTTTCTCCTGTAGCGCAATGGATGTTTAATACATTTTTTGCTGTGCTTTAGTGAGACTTGTTTTAAATTGGCCGTTGGGGCGGGTAGACTTTTTGTCTATGCTAGAGTGGTGCCATTTGTTTGATGGGTGGGTTAGCGAATGACAGACCTGGATGCTGCGTGAGTACATTTCTTTTACCTCCCTGTAGTGTTTGGACTGCTGCATGGGCTCTTAATGTGCTTCTGTATTGTGAGGAGAGTTCTACCGTTACCATTTGCATCTCAGACAATTTCTAGAGATTTTAAATTGTTTTACATTTGTCAGTGCGAGGGCACACTTCATCAAGCAGTGGAATACATTTACTTTCTGCTCAGGTTGTATGCCTACGTGGGCAACATTTTTGAATGCTTGTTTTTTTCTGTAATCATGAGAATTATGTATATATCAGTATCTTTATGTCTACAACTGGTATTATCATGTAAATTGTGTTTAAATTGTACACATGATTCATAACTGCACAGCATTTACATTTCCCTCTGAGGATGCGTTTTTGCCTCCTTCTTGAGTTTCAGTTCGGTCACTCATCACTACAAGTGCCCCAATGCTTCTATATCTGTGTGTAGTGACAGACCACATGTGGAGGAAACGGTTTGCAGAAGTATAAATTCAAGATGACAGCATGGAACAAATGGGTTGAGGAGTTGAGATTTGATGTATGTGTCTTGACACTAGAGACGAATCCGGATGCAATACATCTCAGACCACATATGTGGTTAAGCATGTTCGGTAAATAGAAATCCTTCACAAATAATTGAATGTATAGTTTTGGGGTATATTTCGGTGCATTAGGTTATTTTGGCTCCACACTTGCTTCACACTGTTTAGTGAGGTGGGGGGAGATATTTTGGGTGGCAGGGGTCTCAGAAGTAGCAGTCCTATTCATTTTCTGCATGGACAATGTTAGGTCAGTGGCAGACATGATGCTTCATGGCATGGAGGAGCATGAAACAGTCTGGATGGATTCATCAGTATAAAAGAGACAATCTTCAGGAACAAAAAAAAACCCCAATCATTTTTAAATGGATAAAAAGACGAGGAGCATCATAGTGAGACACGTCCAACTACTGAACTTACAATTCTGTTATTCTAAACATCTTTTTATAACTTTGGAAACAGTGTTTTATAAATCACTTTTGGATTCTGGATTATTTGTGGATCAATGCAGTGACTTAATGCCGTGACAAAGTGTTTGAAATATCTCTGGCGGGCCTCTCTGGCTTACATTTTCGCCATAGCAGAAGCCACTAAAAGGTCATTGCGTTTGATATCCGAAACTAACAGTGAAAAAACCCGAAAATTTAAATTGTCATCGATGACCAGAGCTAAATGCTTCAGTACGGTTTCCTCAAAGGTTTCATTACTGGCATCATCAGATTAGTTTCACAGCCACTCTGGGCTGTGACCTCTGCTCTGATATCCTGCTGTTAGTCAACCATATGTCACAGCTGATGAGGCAGCAAAACAATCCCCTCTTTCACGCCATTTAGTCACCATGGAATCATTTGATACTGTCGACTGGGACAGATGCTATAATCCTAATTTGCCTCATATTTGTTTGCCTATCGTGTTCAAGAATGTTTAAGTGATTCATTCTACATGTTCTGGGATTCCTATGCTTTACCAGATAAATAGAAAAGATGCACACGAGTTGAAGCCATTTGAAATGCACCTTAATGGTCTGTGTTAGGGTACAATGTTGACAGTTAAATCTGATGAAATAAACATGGTTTGCGCATCAGTGGCTCATGTTTTAAACTATATTCCAGTCCTGCATTTCTGAATTGCAAACATTAATCTGCATTAATTGGTTCTTAAACTGGTCTTACTTGCATTAATATAGTCGTCTTCTTCTTTTCAGGCTCCGGGAAGTCTCGGAGAAGCTCAACAAATACAGCTATAACAGGTACGTTAGTGTCAACATTGGAACACTGCTTTTGTCTAATTTGATCAATTGTTGTAAACAGGATGTTGTTTTATAATCATTCTTTATATCGTCTCATTAGTCTTCGTTCTTTTTCCCCCTTTTCGAATGCAGTCATCCACACCTTAGTCTGCTGGAGCAGGCCACCCTAAAACAGTGTGTTGTTGGTCCAAACCACGCCGGATTTCTCCTTGAGGTAATGCTACGAGACATTACATCATTAATGAAACACTGGCTCTAGAGTGTATGAGTCATGTTTATTTATAACCCACTAAAACAGTTCAGTATAATATAATATGGAGATTTCAGTTCAAACCCGGTCACTATTATCACATGACCTCTGACTTTGCTATAAAACACTTCTTTTATTTCATGGGTGGACTGGATTTGATGTGTTGTTTGTATTCAGGACACCACCCCAGTCGCCAAACCACATCGCACATTAGTCTGGAACCTCTCATTTTATTTTTGATTTCCAAGACGTCTTATTAATGTGCGTAGACCAAAATAACCCTGGACGCAATCGGATAGACCTACAACCAATCAAAGCAACGAATCATTTGACGCAGCGCTGAGTAAGGAACCAATGACACCAGACTAGAGTAGGCACAGATGAGCCTCAATATAGTAAATGAGTGAGTTCAACTTTTGCCAAATCCTGTCAGAAGTACAGAAAACACAGCTTTCTTCTCAAGGAGCAAAAACATACGTCCAAGTTCTTTCAATAGTGACGAGATAGCGGCTTCAACCGAAAGTTCCACATCAGCTGCAACCATCTTGGTTGTTTTAGTAAATTCCTTGAACGTTGCTCCTCTTTGCGATCTTCGTCTCAAACGTGCCCCATATTAGCTTAGCGGTTGCGATCGGCTCGTCAGAACTTGCTTGGAATCTGTCCAAAGCGGAGAGGGGGACCAGGCGCGTCAGAGCAAATAAACACAAGCTTGCAGATTCCTCTGCTTCCCAGGCAAACTTCAATTAGGCTAGTGAGGTTTGAACAGGGCTACAGACACACCGAGAGGCATGCAGCCGTTGACCTCCTTTGTTTATTTGAGCTTTTTGACAGAAATGTCACCGAACTGGGGCATGCAGGTGGATGTGTGTTCCGGATGAGTGGAGTTAACACACGGTAGCGTTTTAATGTTAAAGTCTAATTTAATCTAAGTAATGAATTATATCTTCCCGTATACAGCACCACTGACATACATAAACTGATATGCACAGCAGTAATCTGCCTGTAGACTCGGATGTAAAATGCAAAAGGTTTTTGAGTTGTTGGCTTTATGTTTGGCTTGATATATGTTTCAAATTCTAATATGATGATTTGCCCTTGCATTACAGTGCGGCCATAGAGTTAATTTTCATGAATCAAATGTGTGACATAAATGAATCTCTTTTAGGATGGACGCGTGTGCAGAATCAGCTTCGCTGTCCAGCCCGACCGCCTGGAGCTCAGCAAACCGGATGGCAGCGATGGGTGAGAGACCTCTTTATGATGTGATCCGTCCCGGAAACTGTTTCAGCTTTGGCACCGAGTTGGAAAACGGATTGCTTGGGGAGACGTCTAGCACAAGATGCACTGAACGCGCTCGGGCTCACTGATGAGGGTTTGCTGCGACGCCTCTCAGCCGAGTATGAAGCTGTCGGACATGATTTCACTTGTAGAATAATACTCGGGCTCTTTGCTCCAAAGATTTCAGTCCAGCAGGAGTGAGACATGTGTCTGAAAACACCGGTCTGTTCCCAACAGGAGTCCTCCCCACAGGCAGCTGGGTGACTGGGGGATGCTTTGGGGGTTTGCTTGTTATGTTGATGATGCCTCTAAAGCCTTTCTTACCACAGAGCTGTTTTTCTTCCTTAAAGTTAGACGCATTCCAGGGACGTTTGTGGTTCTTAAAAAATACTTTTTATTCCAATCTTGACACCAAACAACCGACGGCAAGAAAACTCGTTTATGTAACTTTCTAAAAGCCAGTTGCCTTTATGGTTGCGATTTAATTAAAATGCTTTTTTTTTTTCTTTCCTCTAGCTGATCTTTTTTTGTGTTGGCTCTGAGTATTTATTTTTGATGAATGTCTCATTGATAGCTGTCGATGTCCTGCCAGGAGAACAACATCCAACAGTGATTTGAGAGCTTTCAAGGCCCCTCTAGCTGCTAAATATGCATGTGAATCAGATTGTAAAGGCCTGAGGAGCTCCTTGCGCCAAACGTTTCTGCAGAGCACACGGTTTGCTCCCTGCCACAGACACAGAAGAGGTGGTTTTCACATTGTGATCGTTTTTCAGTCGGCACCATTGTGGGCTGCTGGGAAGCCGATGGAAAAGAGTGTGGCAGGTCGTCTTTGGGATTGTGTCAGCTTGTCTGATTTTGCTGTTTATGTATTGCATTTGAATAATTTGAATCCCTATTTCTGTATCCCATTGTCTTCCATTACAATCTGGTACTAAATGTGATTTATTATTTTATTGGACTTGTCTAAATTTTGTGTCACTGTAGTCCCTGTTTATATGAAGCGTTGGCAAAATGGTCATAATTCAGTTCCCCGGCACAGCAAAACACCATTTATACCAATTGTATTAAGAGCACGAGTTAAGAATATTCAAGTAAACTACTTTTGGTTAAAGGCATTCCATTATAGAGAAAGTTGAAATAGGAGAAAGTATTGCAGCCCTAAAACCCCAAGAACCTTTAAGAGAGGAAAGTCTTGAATGAGGAACGAGTTGCAGCCAATTCTGATTCCCAAGGGTGTTGCCATGCTAGTCTCCAAAATACCCCCCCACCTTTTTCACAATGTAATATTTAACAGAAAATGAATCCCGAACTGAGGGGTATCATTTAACAGACCTTGGGTAAATGTACTCTCTGTTGACCCAGGTCAGAAATGAGGTCGTTTGGTCCTGTGTGGGACTTCTGTAGGTTTGTAACTGATCTCCCATCTTTTGTTTCCAGTTCAAAGTTGAGCAGTGGTTCAGGGACAGGAAGGAGCTCCAGGCCAGGCAGGACTAGTGATCCGCCCTGGTTCCTGTCTGGCTCTGACACACTGGGCAGACTGGCAGGCAACACCCTTGGGTAAGTTCTGGGAGGGTTGACAGAGACCAAACGGTCCTGTGAAAACTCAGTGTTGAGAGAGCACAGCGCTCACGCTGCAGCGGATCAGGGCTGTATTCCCCACACTGTTCGTCATTCTGAAGAGAGACCTTCAGGGTGCTGTGAAATGTAATAAAATGTGTCCAGGAAAGAGCAAAGAGCATGGCCATGTTCATCGACTCCGCTAAACTTGCAGTCTTGTTGGTGCTTATGTTGACCACTGGAGAACTGAGTTCCTTACAGTTTAATGTTGAACAGAAACAAAGTGATAGTTGAAACGTCCAAAATATGTACATAATGCAATCATCATACTATGTCAAAGCTTTTTTTTTCTCTGATAATGCCTGATTCAATTAGAAAGATTGCCATTATTTAATTTCTCCCTTCCTGCAAATGGTGCTGTTGTGAAACCCTATTAGTCCGGCCTGCCCCGTCTCCGCTGTCACAAAGTCAATGAATCCCTCCGTACCCGGACGTGTGCGTGTGTTGAGTCTGATCTGTTAGTCAGATGGTGTTTTTTTTTTTTTGGCGGTTGTGTCTGACCATGGCCTTGCACTGTATGTAACAGGAGTCGCTGGAGCTCTGGTGTAAACGGAGGCAGCGGAGGAGGTGGAAGTGGGGGAGGAGCAGGGGGAGGCGGAGCTGGAGGTGGCAGCAGTGGCGGAGGAGGGGGCGGAGGCAGTGGCGGAGGCGGAGGCACGTCGGGGAGGTCATCGACGGCAGCTCGCGATTCCCGCCGACAGACCAGGGTGATCCGTACAGGGAGGGATCGCGGCTCGGGCCTGCTGGGTAGCCAGCCTCAGCCAGTCATACCTGCTTCTGTCATCCCCGAAGAACTCATCACTCAGGTACCAACTTCCCAGCGTATGTATGTATGTATGTATGTATGTATGTATGTATATATACACACATGTATATGTGTGTGTGTGTGTGTGTGTGTGTGTGTGTGTGTGTGTGTGTATATATATATATATATATATATATATATATATATATATATATATATATATATATATTTTAATAAAAAAGCTCCAAAAAGGGTTTAATAGCCTTTTCCGTACTGAAACAAGTTGTACAGTTGACAGCACACATTTGCCCGCTAATCTGCATTCACAATGCACACATTCATAAATGTGTTTGCTACTTTGTTGTCCTTTCCGCCAGGCCCAGGTAGTCCTCCAGGGGAAGTCCAGGAGTGTGATCATTAGGGAACTCCAGCGGACCAACCTGGATGTCAACCTCGCCGTCAACAACCTGCTGAGCCGGGATGATGAAGATGGAGATGATGGAGACGACACAGCCAGCGAGTCCTACCTCCCTGGAGGTTTGTCAAACAAAAGAACAACAGCTTATATAACGTGATGTTGTTTTTTAAGAGTTCGGGCTTAGCAGCCGTTCAATGTGTAATACAAATAGGCTTGTTTGGAAGAGTAATATAGTTATACAGTTATTTCATTATGATCATTGTAATGGTCTCGACAGTATTTGCCAAATTCATAAAAATAATAAATGTGTTTTTATTTGTGATTCTTTTGTTCCTTGGTCCCACGCAGAGGACCTGATGTCCCTGTTGGATGCAGACATCCACTCAGCCCATCCCAGTGTGATCATTGATGCCGATGCTATGTTCTCTGAGGACATCAGCTACTTTGGCTACCCCTCTTTCAGACGCTCCTCACTGTCTCGCCTGGGATCCTCCAGAGGTAACTCGACAACTCATTTCTGACTAGTGAAGGAAAGGCTTTCGGTGACTCTGGTTGTGAGGATGGAGCTTTAATGGCTTATTCAAAGAAAAGTCAACAGCATACAATTTGCAAAAGCAAGGCAGTGTGTTTTTCAGTATTTCCTTTTATATATTTCAAGAAAAAACTTGCCATGGGTAAGAGGTTAAGTATACTTGAGCTGTCTTACAATATTAATGTAAATGCAATGGTTTTATCTTGTTGTCAATTTTCTCTTCAGTCTGTTTAGCTTGACTTCTAATACGGGTGTTTGGTGTTACTGGCTATAAATGTTTGGTGTTGTGCTGCATGGCTGTAGTGGATACTGTGAGCTCTCTGAGAAAGGCCCGCTAGGCCCACCTGTCTTAGGGACCCTTTTAAGTCTATTCTAAAAACCTAGCTAGCCCACTTTTAGCCCACATGCATGCTTTCTTTCTGTCCATCCACTTCCTCTTCTACCTCGCACTTTAACATACAGGCGTGCAAACTGACTCACCCACCAGTGTAATTTAGACTCCCACTCAATCTTCAGCACTGCAATTTTGATTCTAAAGAATCGTATCTTTCTCTCTCTATCCTTAAAACTATGTTGACGGGTCTTTCCCAGAGAGAGTGGCTTACTTCTATCCCACTGGTGTGACCTTATTGCATACCAGTTCTCCTTCTTCCCTTAGAGCGCGACTCCGAGCTGTTGCGTGAGCGCGAGTCCGTGTTGAGGTTGCGTGAGCGCCGGTGGCTGGATGGGGCCTCGTTCGACACGGAGCGAGGCTCCACCAGCCGCGAGGGCGAGCCCAGCTTGGACAAGAAGAGCATCCCGGTCCAGAGCCCCGTCTCCTTGGGAGAGGAGCTCCAGTGGTGGCCCGACAAGGTAGGAGGAGCCCAAACACATATGTTGATTTAATGTTTATTTAAAAACAAAGAAATACAAACCTTTTACTACGTCATTGCATGTTGGAGTTTCGACTATTTCTGTTTTCCTTCTTGAGATGTTGCTGCAACTTGATTGACGTCCGCTAGTAGCAGATTCAGTTTATTGGACAATTTGGGTTAAGTTTTGCTTCACCTGACACTTACTGAGATCTCTAATTTTCTTTTATAGGATGGTGTGAAGTTTGTGAGCATCGGAGCCATGTTCTCAGAGCTGGTGGCGGTCAGCTCCAAAGGAGAGCTGTATCAGTGGAAGTGGAGCGAACCTGAACCCTACAGGAATGCACAGGTGGAGCATTCAACCAATGTGAATGGCCAAAAACTGTCGTAGCATGCTTAATGGCTAGAAAGTACTGGTCATTTATTTCACCTTTCTGTCATTTGTTCCATCAGAATCCTTCTGTTCATCACCCGCGCGTGTCCTTCCTGGGCCTGGCCAATGAGAAGATCACCTTATTGTCTGCCAATAGCATCAGAGCCACTGTAGCCACAGAGACCAACAAGGTAGACTATGATTGCTCCTCTTGACATGAGGACACGTGTGCTCTGCTTCCTTCTTGGTAGCAGCACTCGACCACAGGATAAGTTGTGTAACCAGAATATGTTGTTTGCCTAGATATGTTTCTATAGTGATTAACCAGCCATCCTTGCACTACAAATATTTAATGAATTATCCATTAACTCAAGTTTGTGTGTGTATGTGGGGTATAGGTGGCAACCTGGGTGGACGACACACTGAGCACAGTGGCCTCTAAGCTGGAGCACAGTGCTCAGGCTTTCCCTGAGCTGCAGGGCGAACGTATGGTGTCGCTGCACTGCTGCGCGCTCTACACGTGTGTACAGCTGGAGACTAGCCTCTACTGGTGGTGAGAAGAAAAACAGTTTTAACACTCAACCACATTGAACGGAATTGTAATTCTATGTTTTTAACTATAACATTGCCTCACGAATGTCACCATAACATTGTTATCCTGCCAGGTGTAGCGGGGGTGTCCATCAAAGTCACACGCAAAACGATAGGTTATTACACTTTTCTCTTTCACAGGGTTATTGATGGGGAAAGATTCTGCGTTAGATGCTATAACGAGACATTTAGCAGAGGCTACAATATGGATGTCTTTCTCAATTAAAAGTAAGAACGGTTTATGTCGGAGAAAGGTACGACTGTCTCACTGCTTGTCGTCTGTCTGCAGGGGTGTTGTGCCTTTTAGTCAACGGAAGAAGATGCTTGAAAAGGCCAGAGCCAAGAACAAAAAGCCAAAGTCCAGCGCTGGCATCTCCTCGATACCAAACATCACCGTGGGAACACAGGTAAGACAGTCGTTTGCCTGGGCGTGTCGTGATCTTGTATGTCAGCGTTGGACTAAGCACCTCTTCTGTTTCTATTTTAATGTTTATTATAGGTTTGTCTTGAGATTGTAAGTCCTGGCGTGAGCTCAATATGAGCTTTGCGGTTTGTTTAAAATCAATTTACCCGTCCCGTCCTTAGGTGTGCTTGAGGAATAACCCCCTCTACCATGCCGGCGCAGTGGCCTTTTCTGTCAATGCTGGGATTCCCAAAGTGGGCGTCCTGTTGGAGTCCGTCTGGAACATGAACGACAGTTGCCGGTTCCAGCTGCGCTCACCAGAGAGCCTCAAGAACATGGAGAAGACCACCAAGACCCAGGAAATCAAGTCAGTTTCATTTTGTGTAGAAAAGAGCCGTCCATTTTTGTTTATGAATGGTGTTACGTAATCTTTTTCCACGACACTTTTAACCACATTTGGAAGACGTAGACTTCAGCCCCCTTGGTTACACAATGTATCTTTGTCTTAATCCATAGGACGGAAAGCAAGCCAGAGCTGGTGAAGACTGAGATGGGTCCCCCCCCCTCCCCGGCATCTACCTGCAGTGATACCTCTTCCATAGCTAGCAGTGCCTCGCTGCCCTACAGTACGTCAGCTTCTCTATCTCCGTCTCTCTCTCTCTTGACCTCTAGCTCTCGCAACAACACTCGTCTCTCAACATTCCTCTCTATCTCCCGGGCACAGAACCAATTTCTTCCTCACTCTGCGCTCTCATTAGGCCTTCGACTTTGAAACAGATGGTGCGCAGGCTTTTATCAGCAAGGTTTTTTTTTCTCTGCCTGTTTTCCTGTGTTTGGCCAGCTGGGGTGTTTTGGTTGCCTTTTCTTTCTTTTTTTTAACCTCCCCTTATCCTATGAACCCCACAGCTATCTGTCTGTGTTGATAAGTCCTTTTCCCTGGTCCACCTGGTCACCAGATTATTTTTACTGTCCTAGTCAGGTGTATGATGCCGAACTCTTTGTAGTCACTAGATGTGAATACTAATAAGTGCCGTATCTGATTATTCTGTGATCAAAGGACTAACCGTCAGTATGCCTCGCTACTTGCAGAGCGAAGGCGTTCCACCCCGGCTCCCAAAGAGGAGGAGAAGGTGAACGAGGAGCAGTGGCCGCTCAGGGAGGTGGTGTTTGTGGAGGACGTTAAAAATGTCCCTGTGGGAAAGGTGGGTGCATCTGAAATGTCGCAGTGCATAGAAGATCAATGTTTACAAATGTGGTAACATCTTTGAATAATAAGTAAAGCTGGTGATTGAGTCCATGGCTACTTGATCCTGCTATCAATCACGTGTCCCTGGTTTGTCCTGACATTTCACAACATATTGCCTTCATACTATGTTCTAGGTGCTGAAAGTGGATGGCGCGTATGTTGCTGTGAAGTTTCCAGGGACATCCAGCAGCATGAATAACCAGCCCGCTGCTGCTGCTGCTGCTGCTGCTCCCGCTGACTCAGACCCATCATCACTGCTGCAGGACTGCAGGCTCCTCCGAATAGATGAGCTGCAGGTATAGACATTTACTTGATCCAAGTTTCTTCGTCTTCATCTCAGTATTTAGAGTTCAGTGTGAATGGAGCTGTGCAGGTGTGAGAATCTCTCCTCCTGACATTCGTATCGATTTAACTTTTTGTCTCCTTCAATCTGCTCCTGACAGGTGGTTAAAACTGGTGGGACTCCTAAAGTTCCCGACTGTTTTCAGCGCACACCTAAAAAGCTCTGTATCCCAGAAAAGGCGGAGATTCTGGCCGTGAATGTTGACTCCAAAGGTGAGTCTATGTCTTCTTTTCTCTGTCAGAGTAAACGTAATAAAGTTTTTCAATACATTTTTTTAGTAGTTTTCTGTACATTTGTATTTCCAACCTTTTTAAACATCTTTCCATCCTCCAGGAGTTCACGCTGTGCTAAAGACCGGTAGCTGGGTGAGGTACTGTATCTTTGACCTGGCCACAGGCAAAGCTGAACAGGAGAATAACTTCCCCACCAGTAACCTGGCCTTCCTGGGTCAGAGTGAGCGCAATGTGGCCATCTTTACAGCAGGACAGGTGAGATCATCTCCCAAATATGTGACGTGTGTTTTTTGCAGTTTTGCACGCATTAGTATATACAAATCTAAAATGTTGTTTTTCTCCCAGGAATCTCCCATCATCCTTCGAGATGGAAATGGCACAATCTACCCGATGGCTAAAGACTGCATGGGTGGAATTCGAGATCCTGATTGGTTGGACCTGCCACCTATAAACAGCCTGGGAATGGGGGTGCACTCTCTGGCCAACCTCCCCTCTAACTCTACAATTAAAAAGAAAGCTGCTATTATTATTATGGCTGTTGAGGTAAGCACAACCTTTTTATAAATACAATGTAAAAAAGAAAATCTGATTTATATTTAGATTCCTCCCCATAAATCTGTCTCAAAGTCGCAGTGGAACGACGTCCAAATGAGCGCTCGTAATCGATACTCGCATCGTCGTCTCTGTGCCCTTCAGAAACAGACGCTGATGCAGCACGTGCTGCGTTGTGACTACGAGGCGTGCCGGCAGTACCTGGTGAACCTTGAGCAGGCTTTCCTGTTGGATCAGGGCAGCCAGGCCCTCGGGGCACTTCTGGATCATCGCTGCGACGGGAACCGCAACATCCTCCATGCTGCCGTCTCCGTGTGCTTCCCCGTCAGTAACAAGGAGACCAAAGAGGAGGAAGGTAAGCTGCTGCTTCAGAGACGATCGATGTTAGAAGAGCTAGTTCCAATGTCGACCTAATAAATCGTTTTAATATTTGAGTCTGATCTCAAAAGTAGTTTATTTAGATTTCCTTGTTACAGTCGCATTATTCTTCAGTGTCTCTGTTTTGCCATCTTTATTAGAAAATGTCAAATCATTTTTCTCCAAACACAAAATGTTTAGTTTGGAGTCTGCTGCTGTGTCACTTTGATTGCCTGTTTCCCCAAGTCTCTCTTCTCTACGCAAAGTGACCACGCTGTTTCATTCCAGAAGCTGAAAGGTCGGAGAGAAACACATTTGCAGAGCGTCTATCTGCTGTGGAGGCAATTGCCAACGCCATCTCTGTGGTCTCAAGCAACAGTTCTGGGAATAGGACCGGCTCCTCCAGCAGCAGAGGGTAAATAAACGACTTCCTATGAGAAAGGAGTCTTTTTGCATCCAATGTTGTCCAGTAATATGGAAACTCGAGCGTCATTGCCGTTTTATTTTCTTCTGCTATCACCAGGCTTCGTCTGAGGGAGATGATGCGGAGGTCTCTAAGAGCTGCAGGTCTCGGCCGCCATGAGTCCGGCCCGTCATCCAGCGACCACCAAGACCCTGTGTCTCCACCCATTGCCCCACCAAGCTGGGTCCCTGACCCCCCACCCATGGACCCTGGTCAGTGCATCTGTTCAAGATTCTAAAATGTAGATAACCTGTCTGCTCTAAAGAGCCCTTTCAGACAGACAAGAATATAAATGAAAGGTGTCACTACAAAAACTACTTTTGCCACACTGCAGTCGAGAGGGTGTGAAAGATTTCCAAAGCTATACAATCCTGACTGAATGAGTAGAAACTGCCATGTTGTGTGTCGTAAGCCTTAAAACTAGAGTTCTGAATTTGTATTTAATCTTCTCACTGGTACTATGTAACAGCCCACCCACACCAGTGCAACCTCTTGAGTTGTTTTGCAACAGTTGTCAGTCTTAAAGAGCCTTACACAACTGTTCCGCAATGTTTGTGTATTTATGATTTTAACTCTACTTTGCCTGATTGAATGATACTTTGCAGTGAAGTGTCTCTTAACTGAATTGAAATCTACAATCTACAATGTTTTTATTTAATCAACAGACGGTGACATTGACTTCATTCTAGCACCAGCTGTGGGTTCACTCACCACCGCCTCCACTGGGACCAGCCAGGGACCCAGCACCTCCACCATACCAGGTACATGACCTCTTCACCACGGAGGAGGAACGAGAAGGAGCTGTGACCCGAACGCATTCTACATACTGATTCTACACACGTTGTACTACTGCTTCACAAAGAGACATCAATGTTTTTTCTTAGGATTTAATACTTGTTTCTTATATTTATATTATATATTTCTTAGTTTTTCAAGATTTCTTTGGAGCTGTTCCACCACCCACAATTTATTGCAAACTTTCCAGCTGTGAGCAAACCTTCTGCTTCTTTTTGTGCATTGCATTGTGGGAGAGTACCGCGTATTAACAGCACAACCTAAAATCCCCCGTATTTAGTATTGTTTGGTTTGAGTATACTTTGTTTTCTCACTTTTCTAGTGTGAACACACCAAATACTCAAAACCTTCTTAGAATCATAAATGGTTGATAGTATGGATTTGGGACACAGCAAATGCTTTTCGCTGTAAAATAAATGCTATTTGTTTTTTGATGATAATGTTAAAATTACATTGGTCTTGTATCGCAGCTTAAAATTGTTAGTGATCATTCCTAGAATTTAGTTATTAAGTTCATGCTATAATAATGTAGAGAAGCAGAGAAAAAGTTTCAGAGTTATTGCTAAAAAGGTTGTATATGACATTCTGATATTATTCATTATACCGTACCATTGTACTGGTGTAAGTTAGTCCTTCAGCTGTATACTGTGTTTTCATATACTCGTGGTTAACGTGTTGCGTCTGTCATCTAATGCTTTGTCCTCTTTATTTGATCAGGGCCGTCCACTGAGCCATCTGTGGTTGAATCTAAAGACAGGAAGGCCAACGCCCACCTTATCCTAAAGCTGATGTGTGACAGTGTTGTGCTGAGGCCACGCCTACGGGAGCTACTCTCTGCCAAGTACGTGTCTTTATTTCTGTATGATACTACTTATCATTGCTTACTGTACACAGAACGAATGCACTTTCTTGTCTTTATCTGCCGTTCTGTGTTTATTTTGCCTGTTTATCCGTCCCTCATGTATGTCCTTGTTGCCGTTGTTTGACAGGGATGCCCGTGGAATGACCCCATTCATGCTGGCAGTCAGTGGGAGAGCCTACCCAGCAGCCATCGCGGTACTGGAGGCTGCTCAGAAAATGGCCAAGGGTACGTTAATAAGTCATCTTTCTGTTGTAAACTGGTTTGTCATTTGAATGGAGGCTGTTAGTTTTGCAAACCCGTATTTAATTGCCTGCCTAGTATCATGCACATTATACTGAAGTTTGCATGACCAACCAGCCACCACCTCTGTGAAAAACATTCCTTTTTGTGAATCTGATGTCATTTTAAGTGGGTGAGGTAACAGCTGGGACATTGGAGGTCATCTGCGAGTTATGTGAATCCTGACCTATTTAGCTGCCCTGCTTACAAGCGCTAACTACATGTCGTAACTGGCATTCCTCCCGTTTCCATATTTTCCTCCAAATGTCTAACACAGTGGGTGACCCAGGCATTGCGGAGAAAGAGGATGCAGACTCTGTGTTCATGGAGATGATTTGCCCCTCGGGGACCAACCCAGATGATTCGCCCCTCTATGTTCTCTGCTGCAACGACACCTGCAGTTTCACTTGGACTGGAGCTGAGCACATTAACCAGGTCAGCCCGAGAGGACGTCATTACACTGAAATGAGAGGAAAAAGTGACGTGTTGTAGCCCATTCTATAGTGGCATTAACCAGTGTCTATTCAGGATGGGAATTTTCTTTGATAATTATAAGGTTTAAAAGACAGTTATGTATCTGAAAACTTGATACGCCCCAAAAAGAAACGGTGATCAAAATATTATTTGATTACTGCTACTTGCACGCCAGGTCAACCTCCGTAGCTTCAGGGGCTCCTCGTTTGTTTCCACCTTATAAGTAAAACCTCACTCATTTTTGTTGATCTCTTTAATGTGTAATCAGGGTTCATACGGTCATGACAAGACTCTGAAAGTCACGTAATTTGAAAAATAGCGATTTCAGGGGCCGGAGAAGTTTTGGAAAAATAAATAAACCCATAAAGTTTTGTCATGGAAATACATTTGTATAGATGTGTATGAACCCTGTATAATCATTTTTCATCACAATGACTTTGCGTGTAGGATATCTTTGAGTGTCGGACCTGCGGTTTGCTGGAGTCCCTCTGCTGCTGCACTGAGTGTGCAAGGGTGTGTCACAAAGGACACGACTGCAAGTAAGTCTCATTTTTGAGCGTGGCCTCATTAGATCTTTGTAAAAGGTTTACATCCTTCTTACCGTTGCGTTTCATCGCCTGCATTCAGCACTAGGTTGGTACGTATGATCATAACGCCGCTTCTGTTCTTTCCCAGGCTGAAGAGGACCTCTCCCACAGCATACTGTGACTGTTGGGAGAAATGTAAGTGTAAGACGCTGATCGCCGGCCAGAAGGCTGCCCGACTGGATCTGCTGTACAGGTTACTCACAACAACCAACCTGGTCACAACACCCAACAGCAGGTAAGACCCCTCTGATCTCTGTGTGGCCTTAATCTCCACTTCACCTCCAGTTTGTGTCCTTATTAATTGGCAAATACCTGCAGTCATTTCCAGCTAAGTCAGCTTGATTGTATTATTTTGACAGAGAAGATACTTGATATTGTGCAAGTGAGGCTTACGTGCTATTTCTGAGAGATTTCTATTTCCATCTGCAGGGGAGAGCATATATTACTGTTCCTGGTGCAGACTGTTGCCAGGCAGAGCGTTGAGCACTGTCAGTACAGACCACCACGCATCAGAGAAGACAGGAACCGCAAGGCTACAAACGCAGAGGGTAGGTTCAGGTTCCCCTCACATATGACCCAACTTTAAACCATCAGTGCAGACTACTCAACATTTACATGAGATTATTTAGATCCAGGCTGGATCTTTTTTAAATGTTATTGCTCTGAGGCATCTGATGTACGACAACATTCTTCTTTCCTCTCTTTCAGACTCTGACATGCCAGACCACGATCTAGAACCTCCCCGCTTTGCTCAGCTGGCTCTGGAGAGGGTCCTGCAGGACTGGAACGCCCTGAAGTCTATGATCATGTTTGGCTCTCAGGAGAATAAAGACCCGTAAGTCTCGGTGCAAAACACCACCCACAGCAGTAGAATGTGGTTGGTAAGAAGAGCTGCACCGAGTGCACAAGTATTTTGAGTTTTGTATTTTTTTTTTTTTGTATGTCCTAGACTTAGTGCCAGCAGCAGAATTGCCCACCTTCTGCCTGAAGAGCAGGTCTACTTGAATCAGCAGAGTGGCACCATTCGCCTTGACTGTTTCACCCACTGCCTCATTGTCAAGTGTGCTCCTGACATCACTGTAAGTCCAGTTAGTCTGCGTCAGCAACAAGATGCTTGTTGTCCTCCTCAACTTCACTTATTTGACACATAGGTCAACAAAATGTCCATTTCTGAATAATTCTTTCTTAGGAAAACACTAAATACGACCACCTCAATATTACCAGTAATGCATTTTCTTCAGTTTGTATTGCTGTTAACCCGCCCGTGCATATGTACGTTTTTTTTGATCGGTGTGTGTGTTTTTTGTTATCGTATATTAGTTTATAGACACCTTGCTGGGTACACTAGTGAAGGAGCTGCAGAACAAGTACACTCCGGGCCGGAGAGAAGAGGCAGTCAATGTCACCAGGAGGTTCCTGCGCTCTGTCGCCCGGGTATTCGTCATCCTCAGCGTGGAGATGGCCTCATCCAAGAAGAAAAAGTAAGAACACACATCAAGGCAAAGGCCGAAGGAATTAATTGTAACTTAAGTTACATCCGCTCAATTCTACCACACAATTGGGACTACACAATGACATCAATTACACACCATTTTTAAAATATATTGCAACATATTTTAATATTCTGCCTGTTTTTCTTTTCTTTTTCCTTCACCTAGCAACTTCATCCCCCAGCCCATTGGGAAATGTCGACGGGTTTTCCAAGCGCTACTTCCCTACGCTGTGGAGGAGCTGTGTAATGTAGCCGAGTCGCTGATTGTGCCGGTGCGAATGGGCATAGCGAGACCCACTGCTCCGTTCACTTTGGCCAGCACCAGCATAGACGCCGTTCAGGGCAGCGAGGAGCTCTTCTCCGTGGAGCCGCTGCCTCCGAGACCCTCACCCGACCAGTCCAGCAGGTCAGTTGGGTTTTAGTGCCCTTGTTTTCTTTATTTTCACTGTGTTATGGAAGATTGAAATGTGCTCATATTGTATCAGATAGTTGGGTAAGAGCCCCATGTTAATGTGGCGTGGCAAAGCAAAGAGAGGAAACATTTGAAATCATTGAGTCATTCACTGACTTGGAGAGAGGAAACCAAAAGCAGCAGACGATGCTTGATTTTTCTTATTCACCAGCTATAATGACTTCTGGTCTTGTGCTTCATTTTTTTCCCCCAGCTCCAGTCAGACAGCTGCCTCTTATATCATCAGGAACCCCCAGCCTCGGCGCAGCAGCCAGTCTCAGCCTGTCAGAGGAAGAGACGAGGAGCAGGACGACATTGTGTCAGCAGATGTGGAAGAGGTGGGGAGCCTCATTATGAAATCATTAAGGCCTTAATGAACTTTGCATGCAAGTGAATCCATGTATATTAGTGACACGTTGACATTAGCCTGCACGTTGTTTACACCGCATGATTTCACTGAGTTTTGGATGAATATTTTAATTTCCATTCTTATTACTGTATCATTTTAGTTGAGGATGGGAATAGCTCTGTCTTGCCTCCGAGCTTTCTCTCTTAGGATCCGTTTTGTTTTTGTCTTTTTAGGTTGAAGTTGTAGAAGGAGTAGCCGGTGAGGAAGACCATCATGACGACCAAGAGGAACAGGGAGAGGAAAATGCAGAGGCAGAAGGGCAGCATGATGAGCACGACGAAGATGGTGAGACACGCCCTACTTTCTTTTCTTTTTTTATATGAATGCAAGGGAACTAATGACGCCGTTCATAAGGTTTTGTGAACTTGAATCTGAAAACACCCAACAGCGAGTGAAGCATCTGTTTGTCATCATCTGCTCTTAGGAAGCGACATGGAGCTGGATCTTCTGGCAGCGGCTGAAACGGAGAGCGACAGCGAAAGTAACCACAGCAATCAGGATAACGCTAGCGGCCGCAGGAGTGTCGTCACAGCAGCCACAGCTGGCTCTGAAGCAGGTTGGTCAACAGCTGTTTTTCATTTTTCAGTTTAGGTTTCATTTTAGTTTTTCTTTTAAATCCCCCTTCATAAAACTACAGTTTTTTTTCTTTTTTCATGGTGGAAACGCGGTCACATTCTTATTGACCTCTTTAAACTGAAATCTCTCCAAATCTTTTTGAGGCTCCAACTGCTTACTAAATAGAAATTGCATTTCTGTCTTGCTGCACTGTGGTTTATTTTCCTTGAACTGCAGACGAATGCAGTCTTCACAAAATCATTGGTGCTTCACAGTCAGCATTTTGAAATTGTGGGGCTTTATGTTTGTAGAGCTAATGATACAGCAGACAAAATGGTCCCTGGCTGAATACCCCATGTATTTCATTCGCAGGCAGTAGGGTGTCCTTGGCATTTCCTATTTTTGGTAGGAGCTCCTCTTTACTTCAATGCATATACAGATGTCAGGGCAAGAGTGAATTTGCAAAGTGCATACACAGTTTCCTGCTGAGAGTTACTTCAGTTCGTCCCTTTCTCACATTCCACCGTTATTGTCTGTCATTTTTAACCAAAACTCATCACAAGTGTTGTCCTTTTCACCCAAATAACTCACTAATCAACCTGTAGCTTTCCCAAATGGTGTGGTGTTTTTCTTCTCCTTGGTCATCTAAAATGTCTTTCTTACTAATGATGGTGTTGTTTAGAATATTAAGTACATTTGAGACATTGCTGTTCTTTCAAAGATTTCCAATCTTTAAAAAAAACAAACATGAAAATGAAGTCCTATGTTATTTAGCACAAGGTGATCAACAGAGACTGCAGCTGTTGTTTTGACTTCAGTGTTGTCACCATCATATTAGTGTTGTTTGGCCTTGTAGTGGTGTGATTCACTAACCCGCACTCCTGCCTGGATAAATCTGATGTGACAGACAAAAGACAGGGAGGGGAGATGAACACAAAAGCCATTAAACTGGTCTCCTTTATCTTTTTTCTTCATCCCATCTCCTCCTCCTCCCCCCTGAAGGTGCCAGCAGTGTCCCAGCCTTCTTTTCAGAGGATGACTCCCAGTCCAATGACTCCAGCGACTCGGACAGCAGCAGCAGTCAGAGCGACGACGTCGACCAGGAGACGTTCCTGTTGGATGAGCCGCTGGAAAGGACAACTACCGCCTCCCATGCCAACAGTGCAGCCCAGGCTCCTCGCTCCATGCAGTGGGCGGTTAGAAACACCCCCAGCCAGAGGGCCACTGGGAGCGCTCCCTCCAGCTCCTCAACACCTGCTGGTGAGTGGAGCTGTGGGATTCTTTTCTTTTTTGAAATGTCTGTTTGCAGTTCCGGATGATAACAGTGCATATTGATCGTACCTGTAATGATCTTTGTCTTTTTCACAGCGAGCTCCACAGGCCTGATATACATCGACCCGACCAACCTGCGTCGCTCCAGTGCGATCAGCTCCAGTGCGGCTGCCGCGGCGGCGGCCCTGGAGGCCAGCAACTCCAGCAGCTATCTGACATCTGCCAGCAGCCTGGCCCGGGCCTACAGCATCGTCATAAGGCAGATCTCAGACCTCATGAGTCTGATTCCCAAGTACAACCAACAAGTCTACTCACAGTACCCTGCTGCTGTAAAGCTCACCTACCAGGATGCTGTCAACCTGCAGGTGAGATGCACGGCCGTCGTGTGGTGAACAAAGTACTCGCACTACTCTGTCAAGGCACCAAGATGCTGATTTCATAAGTTTAGAATAAGTACGTGCTACAGTGGTACAATTTAATTGAGTGTAAGATTGTTGTGTAAAACCCCCCAAATTCTGCATCTTGAGAGGTTAATGATATCTGTGTGTCATCGTATATGCAGGGCTGTATCGCTTCTGAGGTTTTTGAATATAGCTTTCTTATGTCTATCGGCAAAGGTTTTGATGTCATCAGCGAAAACAGAAAATCCTCAATTTGTATTAAATGAGTTGGAACGTTTTTATAAAATCAAATTGAATGAATATAACTCGGTGTGTGCGGCAAGCTGGAGGGCAGTTCTTTGACCACAGTAAAAATGTTGTTTTTCAAGGTTTGATAAAATAATGTGTATTTTGGAAATGATTATATCTATCTTTTTTTTCAAAACATTTGGAAGTTTGGACTTGAACTTTCTGTAGTTATTGGAAATGTTTGGAACACACAAGTCGGAAACGATCCTAAACGGCCACCACTGGAATCAAATCTTTCAAATGGTTCTGGTTCAATGTTAACTCGTATTTTCCTGGGTGGGCACTTAAATAAACACTATTCAACTGTTCTGAGAAGACTGATTACAACAACAACAACAAAAGCTAATCATTAAGTATTGTAATATTTAATTGCAACAGAACAGCATTGAAACATTCACTTTCAGAATCCAATAATAGTTTCAGGGGGATCCCTGTTAAATATGTAATCAAACTGCATTTGTATCCAAGATATTTGGCAGAGGACAACAATGACTGTCTGAACATTATCATGTTTTAGATAAATCTTATGTCTCGTGAGTTGAATAAGAGTGAAATGTTGATCATTTGTTGGGACAGAACTATGTGGAAGAAAAGCTGATTCCCACCTGGAACTGGATGGTGTCGATCATGGACTCCACCGAGGCTCAGTTGAGATACGGCTCGGCTCTGTCGTCCGCCGGAGACCCGGGTCACCCCAGTCACCCGCTCCACGCATCTCAGCACTCGGCTCGCAGGGAACGTATGACGGCCCGGGAGGAGGCCAGCCTCCGCACCCTTGAGGGACGCAGGTAAAAAATAAATAAAGTTTTCTGGAAATTCTTCCTAATCACCAAACAGTTATCAACTGATCAGAATAATAAATGGGACAAAATCTTTACACACACATTCTGACAAGAAGAGCTCTTTGGTCCACACTTTGTATTGAATGAAGTCCAGATTTGTAGTGTTCTCACTGGTTTTGTTCCTTCAGGAGAGCAGCTACGCTGCTGACGGCTCGCCAGGGCATGATGTCGGCGCGGGGCGACTTCCTGAACTACGCCTTATCACTAATGCGTTCCCACAACGATGAGCACTCTGATGTGCTTCCTGTGCTGGACGTGTGCTCACTGAAACACGTGGCCTACGTTTTCCAGGCTCTTATCTACTGGATCAAGGCCATGAACCAGCAGACCACGTTGGACACCCCACAGATGGACAGAAAGAGGTAAATGAAGAAAATCAGTTAAAATGCCGTCTTTGTTTTCAAAAACCGAGTTTACTTTAGCAGCTGTGTTTGGTTACAACACAAAAAGAGAAAAAAAACTTATTTGTTATGTTTCTGCATAAAATTGCATATGATAGCCACCGAAACAAAATCCTGCTATCACACAATTATGTCTATTGTCTTGCTTGACAAGGCGAACGGCAAGAACGGTGGTCATTAGGTTAGGACAACTGATTAACCATGGCTCATTAAATGAACCCTTCTTTGACTACAACAGTGTTTGTAATCCACTTTTATTTTAAGGAATCGAGAGATTTTGGAACTGGGTTTGGACAATGAGGATTCTGAACACGAGAACGACGAGGACACTAATCAGAGTAAGCCAGATAACTAACATCTAATAACAGTCAATGAGTCATAAATGTCAAAGAACTACTTGGAACTGTCATTTTGATATGTGTGCTGACAGATTTGTTTGTGCTTCACCTCAGGTTCAACTCTGCAGGACAAGGATGAGGACCCCGTCCCGGCTGAAACGGGTCAGAACCACCCCTTCTTCCGTCGCTCTGACTCCATGACCTTCCTGGGCTGCATCCCACCCAACCCCTTCGATGTTCCCCTGGCTGAGGCCATCCCACTGGCAGACCAGCCCCACCTCCTGCAGGTCAGTGTTGCTGCTCAGTCTGTCCGTGTGAAGATGGAAGGGTTAAAGATGCACGGTCCACAGACATCCTTACTTTTAACGGCATGCGACATCAGGCCATCCAGTGACCGTGATGGCCGGCGTGCATGTGTCAATCGCCCTGTTAAGAGAAAAAGATATCCGTGAAAAATATATATGAGTAAGCAGGTCACATGGCCCAATCGGGCATCTTCTCGACTTGTCGGTGCTTAAATGACACGTCGAGAAGATGCCTGGGTAGATAATGGGCCGACTTTGCGTTTTTATTAATCTTGCTACACGTCTTAATCAGCCCTTCTGCTCAGCCATAACATACTGTGTGACTTTTATGCATATAATGTACAGATTAAATGACGTGGCTGCTCACACTGAACGTTAACACAGAACCCCGGCCAGTTTAGTCCAGTTACAACTCCAATAGTTTAACAAAAGTATAGCTTCTTCAACAATGTTGACAAAAAGAAGAGTCTCTTTTCTTGATGAAATTCTGCTACAAACCAAAAGAATGAAAAGTACGGAGCAGACGATGGCTGCAAGATGCAGAAATATGTTCTCTGTTCTGCTGCCAAGTTCAGTGCTTGTTGGGCCGAGGCGGTGGATTCGGACTGATAGACAAATTCATGAGCTAGATTGACGCAACGCAATATCTGTGTAGTGGCCCAATGCAATCTTTGGCTTCAAGTTAATTTAGCTTCCTCTCTAACAGCCTAATGCCAGGAAGGAGGATCTGTTCGGTCGTCCTTCTCAGAGCTTGTACTCTTCCTCGTACATGGCAACCAAAGGCCTGGCTGAGGCAAGCATGGACAGGAACTGCCTGGAGGTAAACATGGGCTCCTCTCTACCCTCCCCCTCTCAGGTATACCACCCCTCTTCACTGGACAAACACGCTGGCATCTGTGTTCTAATATCCACGCATAACAGTAACGATAACAAGTAACTAGACTTTTGAATAGAAATCTGTAAAAACTATCCAGGATTTATTATTTTCTCATTATTTCCAGTGGCATTTAAGAGCATTGGAAATAATGGATATTTTGGGTAGTTCTTTTTTGCCTACACTGAAATTAAAGTGTGGATATTGGAGCACAGCCTGTGGTCTGTGTCCCATTTTCATATTTCCATTCTTTTATCATCACACTGTCGACGTCGATGACGTATGTTGACGTTACTAAAGAACTACCCTGAACCCCACTGAAACAGATCCTGCCCACCAAGATGTCTTACTCGGCCAACCTGAAGAATGTTATGAGTATGGAAACTGGCCAGCGGAGCACTGAGAACCAGTCACTAGCAGAACAGGAGATGGAGGCTTCAAAGCCAGGCCCTTCTCCCCATGACCTCGCCGCCCAGCTGAAGAGCAGCCTCCTTGCTGAGATTGGCCTCACTGAAAGTGATGGACCTCCTCTCCATTCATTCAGGTACCAAACACTAATCTGTGCTTTGTGATGTTGGTTTAGTGGCAGCTTAATATTTCCCTCAGAAATAAGCCTGTTAGCTGGGCTTAGCCTGTGATTTTATATGTACAGTATATATAAATAACATGTGGAACTGGCATCAGTAAATTGCCACATTTGATACACGTTCTAACACCGGGCAGAGAAGACTACAGCGAACCAGGCCCTGAGGAAAATCTGAAATAGTTAAATATACGATCATTTTGGTATTAAAATACAAATCTTTTCCGTCTGTCCAGACCTCACTGTAGTTTCATGGGGATGATGATCTCACATGACATGCTACTCGGCCGCTGGCGTCTGTCACTGGAGCTGTTTGGTCGTGTCTTCATGGAGGATGTCGGAGCCGAGCCTGGATCGGTACCTTTTTTTTTTAATATATTTATTTATTTACAAGTAAATATAGCAATTATCTTGACATTACCTCATCTTTTATACTTGTATAAATGTTTTAAGTTTTAACTCAAAAATAGATACTTCAATACGTATTACGTAAAATGCAGCAAATGCCTTACCTAAAATGTAAGTAGGTCAGAAGTAGGTTACAATTATCAGAACAATACAGTCAGGCTCCCCGTGTGGCTCAAAGATGTACTGCAGATATGAATGATAAATAAAAGATTCTGGAAGAAATTCAGCAAATTTATCTGGTGACTAAAATCAAATCTTCCGGGACTGGCCGGTGGGTCGATACCCAGTCTTTGGTTATGACTTCTCCAGCAGTGCGCCACACACACACACACACACACACACACACACACACACACACACACACACACACACACACACACACACACACACACACACACACACACACACACACACACACACACACACACACACACACACACACACACACACTGCCCCGCTGTCACACATGGGCGGAACTCACAGGACATAGCCTACAGCTTTTATTATAACAGTCATTCAAGTACCGGTACTAATAAGATGGGGTTTTGTACCGGACACTATTTGCATATATTTCCATATTTAAAAAATTGCCTAATTTCTATTTTTGGTGTGATGGTGTCCCTGATGCTGGAGTGCAGGCTCATAATGATGTTGTCATTATTTGTTTATCCCAGATCCTCACAGAGCTAGGCGGCTTTGAAGTAAAGGAATCCAAGTTCCGTCGGGAGATGGAGAAGCTGAGGAACCTGCAGTCTCGGGACCTGGCCCTGGAGGTGGACCGGGATCGAGACCAGCTGATACAGCAGACCATGCGTCAGCTTAACACGCACTTCGGCAGGCGCTGCACAACCACACCCATGGCTGTGCACCGGGTGAAGGTCACCTTCAAAGATGAGCCGGGCGAGGGCAGCGGCGTGGCCCGCAGCTTCTACACGGCCATCGCCCTGGCCCTCCTCTCCAACGATAAGCTGCCCAATCTGGACTGCGTTCAGAGTGTCAGCAAGGGCATGCAGGCCAGCAGTACGTGTCATCACGATTACAATTCAAGTATGACAATACATAGAAACTATACTGTATTATGGAACTCATTCATTGTTGCATTCAATGGTACTTTTATGATGCTTAAAGCAGTCATCACATGATTAAAAAGATCATTTTTTAGACCTTTTTTTTCCACATTACTGTGAACTTGTTGTATTGAATGTTTGAATGTAGATCTAATGCAGCGCTTGAGAAACAGAGACCGGGAAAGAGAGCGGAGAAGCGGAGGGCTTCGAGCGGGATCTCGTAGAGACAGAGACCGGTAAACTCACACTTATTACATATATTTCCCCCCCGTTTGTTTACAATAAACAAAAAAAAGTTTTGTTGCTGTGCGAGACTGAGACAAACCTGTGTGTTTATGCTCTACAGAGACTCAAGGAGGCAGCTGTCCATAGATACCCGGCCTTTCAGGCCCTCGTCAGAAGGAAACCCCAGCGATGAGCCCGACCCCCTGCCTGCACACAGACAAGCCCTGGGTGAAAGGCTCTACCCACGTGTTCACGCCATGCAACCGGTAATAAATCATCTGCATCCGTCAAAGCTATGTTTTACAAAAAACTCATTTTTATCAACTGAGAAACGGGTCGACATTTCTGGACTTCTTCCAGATTTGCATTCGTTTGGCATTGCACATTCAATTATAATCGAGACGCATCAATTTTCTACTACATACATCTACATACTTTGACTACTCTACTGCACAACTGAATGTATACGTATGTGTGTCTAACTGGAACAATTGAAACTCCTTCACCACGCTGACACCAGCTGTGTGTTTTCCTCCTCAGGCGTTTGCCAGTAAAATCACAGGCATGCTGCTGGAGCTGTCGCCCGCCCAGCTGCTGCTGTTGCTGGCTAGTGAGGATTCTCTCCGAGCCCGGGTGGAGGAGGCCATGGAGCTTCTCATTGCACATGGAAGGTAAAACCATCTGTTCACTGTAGTGACACACATTGCTCTGTTCTCTTGACCCGTGACTCTAAAGTGCTCTGCGAGTTTTTTTAAAGTAACTATAACCTTTTGATCTTTTGTCTCCTCCAGGGAAAATGGTGCAGACAGCATATTGGACCTGGGTCTTTTGGAGGCTCCAGAGAAAGCACAAGTAAACTCAACATCTCTGTTTCCACTCTATTCTCCCGTTACACGTAGAGTTTAACCCTTTAATTTCTGTTGGTGTGGTTTAGCATACCAACCAATGTTTCTCTCCTATCGACAATGACATACATGCTTCTAAACAGCCTCCTCTGTTTTGTGTGCTTGTAGCAGCAGGAAAACCGCAAGCGCCATGGTTCGACCCGCAGCGTGGTCGACATGGAGCTGGACGACCCAGACGATGGGGACGACAACGCTCCTCTCTTCTACCAGCCGGGCAAAAGAGGCTTCTACTCCCCTCGGCCCGGCAAGAACACAGAAGCCCGGTTGAACTGCTTCCGTAACATTGGCAGGTAATGAATCCACTTTATGGGTCAAACATGAAGGGACTTGTAATCGGTATAGTTTGGTCAGACAAGAACGTCAGGGAGTCACATCTTTAACAATGTAAGACGCAATAGGTTAAATGTTGTGTTTTCTCTACAGAATACTGGGGTTGTGTCTGCTTCAAAATGAACTCTGTCCAATCACGTTGAACAGACATGTCATCAAAGTGCTGCTTGGGAGAAAGGTAAGAGATATCTTTATGGCACCCACTGTTAGAAGCTGCCACATCAGGTTGGTGCTTTTCAGAATAGCAGTTGCTAAATGTACTTGTCTTTGTTACTGCAGGTGAACTGGCATGACTTTGCATTCTTTGACCCGGTCATGTATGAGAGCCTGCGGCAGCTGATCCGCCATTCTCAGGCTGGTGAAGCAGATGCAGTATTTGCTGCCATGGACCTTGCCTTCGCCATTGACCTCTGCAAAGAGGAAGGGGCTGGACAGGTAAAGGACCACACTGTCATTGTGTCGCATAGAGTGTAACACTAAAATGCTATCAATGGCATGCTGTGTAGAGTTTAAATAGCACTGCACTAAACCAAGATAAGAGGGTGCAATGACCTGAGCATGTTGCTGGAGGAAGTGGCGAGAAACTGAAGGCAATGCTTTTAAGAAGTAGAATTTTAAATTGATCTAGTGCAACACTACCTGGTACAGGCAACAAGGTGTTTTTCTGGAAATTCGCAACATGAATTACAATAATTCATTTTTAGATGCTGTGCTAATTTTCGTCAGAACAGTCAGTTTCTTTGGCTTTCTTTCTGCAACGTTTCTTTCAGACCCATAATGCCCCAAAATCTATACACATCTTAAGGTCCAGCTGTCCTTATTCTCCCCGGTTCAGGTGGAGCTTCTGTCTGGTGGGGTCAACATGCCAGTAACTCCTCTCAACGTGTACGAGTATGTGAGGAAGTATGCTGAGCACAGAATGCTGGTGGTGGCTGAGCAGCCTCTCCATGTGAGTAACACGCGTTGAACTTCTGAGAATTCAAAGTTCATTACGAGGAAGAAATATTTTTTAGCGTAGTTCTACCAAACCTTTTCTCAAAGTTTGTCAGTTTATTGGAACACGGACAAATGTTTTGTCAGTCTCCAAAATGAGTATTCACCCCAGTGATGATGTGTGTCTGTGTCTGAAGGCAATGAGGAAGGGTTTGCTGGATGTGCTTCCTAAAAACGCCCTGGAGGACCTGACGGCTGAGGACTTCAGGCTGCTGGTGAACGGCTGTGGAGAAGTCAACGTCCAGATGCTCATTAGCTTCACCTCCTTCAATGATGAATCTGGTAAGCTGCTATGTCTAAATCTCTTCTTTGTATCTGCTTCTATTTATTTTCCTGTCTTACCATCGTTTCCTGCATTCATTCAGACATGAAAGTTTTACGGTTGTACATTTTCCCTGCAACAAAGTAAGACTTGCACTTCATCCAACAGGGGAAAATGCAGACAAACTACTGCAGTTTAAACGCTGGTTTTGGTCCATAGTGGAAAAGATGAGCATGACTGAGAGGCAAGATCTGGTAAGTCTGTTCTCATCATGATCATTATCCTACAAAACAGAGGGACTCCCTGTGGCTCTCAGCAGTTCAGTGCTTAACATTGGTAATAATTGTTGTTTGTACATTACATGAGGCTCGCACCCGGGCCACACGGCCTGAGGGAGCAGCGTGTGATGGATGCCTCACACAGACAGCGTTGCTGCTGCCAGCCCTTCATTCTACAGAGCTGGCCTTTCATAATGGCTAGAATGTCATTCATTTCATTATTAATGTGATTTACATCTCTTTTAGACAGAAAAAGGTTAAAAAGCGTGTGCTCATATGTAAATATCCATTCCCATAATCCATATCCGTAATCCATTCAAGGACAACACAAGTGTCACAGTAACATCCAGTGGAGACGAGCCTTTAGCCTGTAATTGCATTGTCAAACATTAAGTGATATGCATGACAGTGAACACCAAAGAGCAAGAATGTGTTCAATAATATAATTTCTCTTTATCTCGTTGCCCATTTTCTTCCGACTTAATCCAGTACACAAACATTACAAAAGTTGTCATAAAATACAATTGATGGAAATAGCGAATGTGACTTCCGATGTTCCTTGTACTCAGGTGTACTTCTGGACCTCCAGCCCTTCCCTGCCAGCCAGCGAGGAGGGCTTCCAGCCGATGCCCTCCATCACCATCCGGCCTCCAGATGACCAGCACCTCCCCACAGCCAACACCTGCATCTCACGTCTCTACGTGCCACTATATTCTTCAAAACAGATACTCAAACAGAAACTCCTGCTAGCCATTAAGACCAAGAACTTTGGTTTTGTGTAGAGGTTCAACATAAAAGAGTTTAAAAAAAGAAAAAAAAAAACATGTTTACTGTTGTGTAATATTTACCTAGCTCCATTTTTGTAGATTTATTTTTTGTCTATACAATTTTATGATATTCGACATACTGTCACTATCTCCCCAGGCGGTAATATTTGTTTGTGTTGTGAACACAAACGGCTTATTTTTATTTCAACTTTTATTGTTTTTTTTTCTTTTGTGTTAATGAAGAAGAGGTATACAGTCCAGAACATTCCTGCATTGGCACTGTAAAACATAAAGCCCACAGCCCTGCTCTATTGGCTTAAACTTTTGCTTCCCAGGAATGTGGTTTGACAGAAAGCTGTCTGCCGAAACCCAGCCAAAGATGACAGCAGTAGAAGTATTTAAAAGAAGACACACTGTGATTATAAGTTTTTTCCTTCCCTAGAAAAGTACTATCACTGACAGTTCACTGCTGCCTTTGTGGAAAGTCCTTTTTTTTTTTTCTTGTACAGGGGGAGTAGGGAATTTCAAAATAAACTTGGATGCAAATAAGTTGTCTGGCCTGCTTTTTATTTCCCAGTGCTTTTAAGCTAAGAGTAGTAGGGATTTCTTGCTACATTGGCGTGAGAGGAGGCTGCTTACCTGTGACTTACTACACACCGGAGAGGGCTGTTTAATCTCTACTCAACCCCAGCCCCACATAGGCTATTGGGTACTGGTTACTGTAGTAGCATTTCAATGTTCGCGTTTGTGCGCAGTTAAGCACGAGATTTGTTGAGCGAGTGAGTTTTTTCTTCTTTTTTTTTATATTTTAAATTAAACAAAATGTAAAAGAAATAATACAAAGTAAGGTTTTAGAAATGTAATCGTCGTATGGCTGGAAATTAGCAGCTACAGAGTGACAAGACGCTAAAAACAATCTGGTTTTGGTAGTGGGAATGGAAATGTTGACGAATTGAGGATTTAGGCCAATTGGCGTGGTAGAAATCATAGCCACGTCAATATCCTGGTGCTGTCATGGCCGTTTGTGATGCCTTCATAAGATTTAGTAAAAATGGAATTTTGTGTGCTCAGTTAAATAGGTTGGTCAAATACAAATATAGCCGCAGCACCCGAAACATTGGGCTGTGTTACTCATTGGGCTATGGCACCTTGTCAATAACCAAAAGCACATACGATACAGAAATGTTATTCCACATAACTATACCTGTAATTCGGCATGATCTTAATTCTGTCAACATATATATTTTGTCTTCAGAATAATGACAGCTACGAACATTGCAGGTCAGCTTTTTGGACAATCTGCTATGATACGTGGCTTTACAACCTGGGAACTGCACATTACAAGCGACAGTGAAGGCAACACTTCTCCTCCAGTCAAAACGGAGCCATATGAGGTGAATCTGGCTCGCTCGCGGTCACATTGTGGTGGTCAGCTAACGGAGGCGTATTATCTTACGATGATATCAGCTAGCTTGCTAGTAAGCTAACTTAGTTCTGTACCACAGCCTTAATTAGATATAGCAAGCTAGCTGGCTCCTTAGTTAGGCCGATGTTGCTTGAGGATGAGGGGATAAATTGATTGTCAACCATCATGTCGAAGTCGTTCCGTTATTTTTAGCTAGCACTGCAGGCTAGCGCGGCTAATAGCGGCAATCAAAGCGTGACTAATCGGTCTGTTGTTTGAAAAACAATACAAATGGAGCAGTGGCAGGACGAGGCCTCTCAGCAGTTCAAGCTGCTTACAACTCGTCTGAATGAACTGTTGTCCAAAGGTTTGGGGCTGCTGCGCTCCGAGCTCGGCGTGGATTTGGGACTGAAGCCTGAGCTTATTCCACCATGGGTGATCCTCTTAGCGGCATTCACCGGGCTGGTGCTGATGGTCGCTCTGTGGGCCTCAACCTGCCGGGCTCTCTTCAAGAAACGACCCGCTGAAAGCGCCGTGGACGACGGCATTGAAGTAAAGCGGGGTGTCGGTAAACCTGTCAAATCCGAAGAACCGAAGAAAAAGAAGAAGAAGACGACGGAAAAGGCACGTAGCATAAATGAAACCAACCTACACCCTTTCCTAGCTTACTAGCCGTATCGTTAGCATGGCTAGCTGTCAAGCTAACGCTACAGTGACAGTTGAATCTCATGTCATGGCCAAACCCTAGCTAGCTTCAGGCTATTGTCTAACCTGGCTATGCTAGCCTTCAACGATCGTTTGAAAGGAATATAACTGCAAATTGTCATGGCCCTCTACATTTGTTCTTTACATGTTCATTCCAGAAAGCCCAGCCCAATGGGAGAGCTGTTGCTGATCCACAGGAAGACGCCATAGCGTCGGAGGAGATAGTGCCACATCACCAGCCGGCAACACCAGAAGTCAAGGCTGAAAAGGTTACAGAGGTAAAAGACTTATGACGACTCACACCACAACATGGTGACGTGACCATAACCTCTTGATTTGTCCAGTGGGATGGATTTGCCCAGGTTGTGTTTGTATTAATATTTGCACTTCGCTGCACATCATCATTTTTCGCTTGAGAAAACGCCACCTTCTCTCACTGTCACCCTGCAGTGATGTAACCAGACCAGCTGCCAGTGTTGGGTTACAGTTTTTAGCTTGCAGATGCAGCACAATCCTGGAAGGTGGCTCCTGCCTTTTGAACGGCACATGGTGCACATGGTGCAGCCTTATCATCTAATGCCACCCTCTGGATACCACAAACTGTGGCACTAAAGGTGCTGGATTCAGAAGATGTAATTGTGCATACACTAAGAGATGGAAATAGTGTTCACAAAAAGGACATGTAACATATTTAGAGAGTCTTGGACAGTAGATGTAGTTTCACTTATAAATAGATGTGTCTTGAGCATGCTGATGTGATTGACTGCCTATGGTTCAGTCCACATGGGGCCGCTTGCCTTGTTGCTGTTCCTGGAGGTGAAATCATGTGTGCTGTGAAGTATCTCCACTGTTTCTTTAAACCCAGATGTTTTTTTTATTACTTTCTTTTCTACTTTATGCCCATTATTTCCCTTCTAGTTAAAGAAGTCCAAGAAGAAGGCCAAACAGGCTGTTAAGGAGACAAAGACTGCAGCTGGCAAAGAACCAGAAGAAGGTGAAATATTATATATCTCATCATAAATAAGGTTTTTTGGTCAAAGTGATGTCTGTGTACTGTATCCCCTTTTTGAGGAGGCCTGTCTTTTGTTTCTTAGTGAGCCACTATTGTCAGTGACCGGGGGTCTCATTTATAACCGTTGCGTACGCCACTTCCCACGCAAAAGTTGTGATGTATAGAAACAAGCCTGACTGCAGAATATTGAACGGAAACTCTGACTCATTATAGGTATAATGATGCCTCTCATTTAATTTCACTTCATACCAAACGGTACTTTGCACTTATATATTCTCTTTATCATTAACATTCAAACCAGGAATGTTATTTGTGCTTGTACTAGTGAGCCATAACTAGAAGCACATTTTAATTGTTAAAGATAAACCACCACCGGAGCTCAGAAGAGAGACGGAACTACCGACACTCATGGTCAGCTGCAAAATAACATCAACTAGTGTTAAAGAACTGCAGAACAGAGCAATAATCTTCTACATTCATACTCAAGTGGGACCTGGGTTAGTCCCTTTTTTTTTCCTCAGCAAAAAAATATTGAGTGTGTATTTGAACAGTCTTCCTTTGTCCTGCCTAATCCATACCATATTTCCTCACTAATCCCATAATGACACCCTCAGTATTTTGCAACTAATTCCACGCTGCACTTAATGGTACTGTTCAGGCACATGGGAGACCAAGGTCAGCAACAAGGAGAAGCGTGAGCAACGCAAGAAGGATAAGAGTTCCAGCGATGGCTCAGCCAGTCCTGGAGGAGGGGACGCGCGTGCGAGCGCTCCCCCAGAGCCCAAGGCCTCCGCAGCCCCCGCGTCTGGCAGCCAGAAGAAGAAAAAAGGTGGCTTTCAAAAGACGTAACTGTATAGCTTCATTTAGGCTGTGATTTACTTCTTTTGGATCAAGGAATGAGTTAGCTATAGTGTTGTGTGTTTTTTTTTTTACTTGTATATTATCACCCAAATCACAAACCCTCCAGGCCATCTTGGGCAAACAGCCTAATATGGCACCTGGAGAGAGATGTTGTTCTGTATAAGCTGTTGTTGCGTTTGGTTGGTCTCTTGACATGACGGACTATAAATACATGGATTTAATTGACTCCCAGAGTGAGTTTTCCCTGAGGTGTTTGTGTTCCCTTCAGTAATAGGCTCTCATGGATAGTGTACTTGACATATATTGACCTTTTTTATTCCTCTCAGGAGAATCCGCAAAAGTGAAGTCGGAGAAGATTGAGGCTGTTGTACCTCAAGGTAACTATCAGCAGAGAATGCTTCCCCCATCGACTGGTTATCGGTTCAGAAAGACACACACACACTGATCTCATTTATGCAAAAATCTTGAATTGACCAAATGTTCACACGCTTCACTGGGAACTCTCATGTTGGATGTGTTGCCAACTTGATCTAGTATGAAAGATGAAGTTTCTCTCTTGGTGTTAGGTAACAGCAGTGAGGCGGTGGCGGTGGCTGCTGCTGTGACTGACACGGCTGTAAAGGTTCCTGCTCCGAAGACGGGCCCCTGGACAACCAGCAGAGAGCCAGCATCGCTGTGGGGAGCCGAGATCGATGGTAAAAAGGTTTTACCACAGAAACCTGCATGTGTTGATGTAAAGGTTTTATGGCATTCCATGACGCAGTTATCGGCTGATAAGCTTGATATCGAGGTGATCCTAACATCAACTTTAATAGATGGATAAGGTATTAGCAGATAAGACCAAGCCACTCAAAAGTCTATTTCTTAGTCACTGTTGTAATACAACTGTCAGAACTTAATCTATAAAACAGTAAAATATAACTTATCTGAGGTTCAAAGTTCATTCTTGGTCTTGGAACCAACAGTTGAGAAAACGATCTCACCTCAAGGCTCCTTTAGTGGCCGGGCTGGAGCTTTTGATCATGTCTCATGATCTTCATCTACCTTTCAAAGACAGCGTTTGGACTGCTTTGTGTCTGATCCTGTGTTTTATTCTTGAATAGATGACAGTTTGATGAAACGTGGCAGTGTTAACCGCAGTCCATTTTAATTTTGCTCTATTTTTTTTAAGATGAACTCAGCTGTTTTAAATGTAATTATAATGTTCTCCAGGTGAGAATTTTAACAAGTAGAACTAAACTTTACTGTTTGTAGAGCAACACTGAGTTCCTATAGTGACTAATAAATGATTGATCAGCATTGATTGGCATCATGTCAAAAGCTACACACTTGTAGCTGAGTTTAAAATTATAACGCGCCTTTTTCATCAACTCACTGATGCGCTGATTTGATAAGTTAATTGTGTTAAATATTGACATCATAGCATCTGCGGAATGTGTGTTTCAGACTCGTGGACCGTGATTGACAGGGGGATGGCCCCAACGGAGCAAAACCTGATGTCTTTAGCTGGACTGGGTGTTGGTACTGCTGGTGAGTATACAATAACAACCGAAGATGTGGCGAGCGGTGGTTTAACCTGGCTCACGCCTCTAGATGGCACAGTTGTCCGAAGTCTCCCTTGAGGACGGCAGGTTGAGTTGTTGGTCTCGTGTCTCTGCAGAGCCTCAGCCTGTGAGCAGCCTGTCCTGGCTCAGTCAGCCCAGAGTGGACGACGAGTGGTCTGGACCCAGTAAGCGTAACCAAGCTTCTCTATCGAACGTTGCTGTAGCTTTATAGTCGCGCTACTCCTTCACACTTGTATCTATTCGCTGATGGTATTTGTGTTTCTCAGGTGGAGGTTCAGTGGACCCGAGCTCTGACTGGAACGCCCCCTCTGAAGCCTGGGGCAACTATGAAGAGCCCACTCCTGAGCCCCCTCCTGCCCCGGAGCAAGCCTCTCCTGAGCCCGCCAAGGTTGATGTGTTGATTGGAGCGGCTGTAAGTAAAACTAAGCATTATGATAGTTTTCCTGGAAGTTTTAAAAACATAAAAAATAACAACCTAGTAATGAATGACTCCTCTGGCTGCGGTTCCCAGAGCAGCTGTCCTGGTTCTCGGCCCTGATGCTCATAGTAGAGACTCAGCACAACATACTGAATAGAACCGAGTTCTCACACACGGCAGACATTTTGTCGTGTCCTAGCATGAGAAACACTGGCGTGATTGATATCATAAGGGATTTGAATAAAACAAATGTAATTGTTATAATGATAATGAACCTAAATGTATTTATAGTGGCATGTGTTCCTGTTTGTCAATGCTGTTTTCGGTACTACCACCAGATGGCGCCAGAGTCGGATTTTCAAATCCTGCAGTTAGATCGCTTCGTCAATCTGACATTACACTCCCATAACTTTATCAGATTCATGATAGACGGTTCACACTAGGCAATATAGATCGACGCATATAAATAGGATTCAGATTAAAATAGAGCTTACCACAGATATCAAATATAATAGCGCTGATTAACCATGGAGGTCTGTGAAATGAACTCCACACTTCCGGATCTTTTTCATTTTTAAAGTTGTAGTCTTCAGCCCTAACCGAGGCATTCATCACATTTTACACAGGTCCCTCTGGAGCCACACAAGGCTTTCTACCGCTATGTTCACGTACAGCAGTGCTCCGCAAGACGTGTCAAATCTCTGGAGCTGACCCTTTTAAGTTGAGGCAAAGGATTCAGCAGCAGTGGTGATGTGGGTGCAGGATACCCCTGTAGTTTCAGGCAGACTGGTCATTGCACTCAACATTTTGATTGTTGTGTTTTGATCATTTTATACGTATGTTAAAAATGTAATGTAGAATAATAATGGAAATATTGTGGCCCTGCTGCTGAGTTTTTCTTCTGCTCACCCACACAGTTGATGTTACAGTTCGACCACTTAAGACTGGATGTCTACGGTCTGTTAAAAGACCCTTTTCAGTTAGCCTTGTCACAGCATTAGAGCAGGCGCAACTAACTTCTCATTTTATAATTAACATAAATGTGGCATGTGTGTATTGCTGTTCCTTAACCCGACACAGTGGCTTAACAGAGAGTGCTCTGCAGAGCTGAAGTCTCTCTTCGTCCCATTTGAAGCAGAGATTCTGCAGCTCTTGTTCAGAATGTCATTGTCGGCCTGTTTTGCGGTTTATTTGGTCCCGTTTTCTGTAAACCTAATCTGTGTGTTTTTGTCAGGACGATGATGAAGAGGAGAAGGACAAGGGAGAGACTGCTGCTGATGGAGCAGCTAAAACTAAAAAGAAGAAGAAGAAGAAGAAGAAGGCTGCCGAGGAGGAAGAAACAGCTGGCCAGGTAACTGCTAGAGACAATAACACACAAACAGACTGCAGAGATGTTTTTTTTCAATGTACAAGGCTTTGTGGCCGTGTACTTCCACATGTATACGACAGGGTGCATCCAACCTGTATAATCCCATAATAATAAATGCCTAAGCACTGATTATTACATGGAAGGCTTCTCTGGTAGCTGTTTCTTTTTGTTTCACATGTAAAGATAGTTATATTTTTCTATTGATCAGCTGACTCATATTACAGTCTTTGGCATTTTGTTAAGTTTATTTTGAATTCGCTGCACAGTTTGGTGTAAACTTTGCTTGTGTCCTGTGAAGGGAGAGGAGCCAGAGAAGGAGGCGGTGAAGAAGCAGCCAGCCGCTCAGGACAACGCTGCTGCCGTCCAGCCTCTCAAAGCAGCTGCTGTCGAGGTCAGTGGTGCCGAAATCTGACCCCAGATCAGATCATCTTCACAGCATTTTTCTGCAGAACATTTTCTGTCATATTTAAAATCGTTGACGATTAACGGCCTCGTTCCTTCATCTCTTGCTGTGGAGAACTAAAGACTAAACCCAAAAGGAAAATATTCCCTTTTTCTTGTAGGCGCGAGTGGAGCAACCAGTGAAAGACAACATATCCCAGAAACCCCCTGTCACACAAGTGCCACAGAAGCCAACTGATGGAGAGCCCACTGCCAAGCAGAACAACCTTTCTGCTCCAACACAACAAAGTAAGCGCAGTTAAAAATGGAGGCCCGCTATTTCAGGCTGGACTCGTCAGTCAGACAGTAATATTTCTCAAGCCTCAGTCATTTCGTCCACATCCATAAATGACCGTCATTTTTCAATGCCCCAACCAGCTTTCTTTATTAGTTTCTTTATTCGCTTTTGTCATTAGTTCAGCTTTTTAAAAGGGCAATGCAACGACAGACATTAGGAAATTGGGATATTACGTACTGATGCAACTTTAAATGTATAAACATGTATCTTTACGTCTTCCTTTTTTTCACCTGAAAACCTGGAATTCTGAGACTGTTTTTATGCCAGATTACATGTCCTAAATATTTAGTGTTTATCGACGATGTCTATCACCAAATCTTCTCTTACCACCATAAGAACATCTTATCTGTATTCTCCAGAGGTTTCCAGTAGTGTGTTGTCATTCACATGTATCATGAGTTCTCTAAACTGTGCGTCCTCAGATAAAGACCTGAGATCAGATGTGTCATTTATCAGTTCCATTATTGGATTGGCTGGGTTTAGCAGTAATCTCTTAATTGTAGATTCCTAAACAAGTCTCGAATTACTTTTCTATATTTCCTTATTTTTTATATATATGGATTGCTCCTTTTCCAGTAATAGTACATATTTCCATGATACCCATAAATGCTCATTGTTTTAATCTCTTGTATACATTGTCTGCTCTGCTGAGTTTGATAACATACTGAGAACAGTTTCTATATAACTTACTGTTTGTGAGTTATGTTCCAGTGTTATTTTACCAACCATCTTGTGTCGTATACATGGTGTACATTTACCTCACTGCTCCTCATGCCTACTAAATTATATCTAAACCAGAAAAATCCGAGTTAATGATGCCGATCGTGTCTTATCTAAGCTGAACCAGAGGCCATGTGACTCACACCTTCTCACTCTGGCTGTTTGTGTTTCCACAGAAAAACCTGAGGAGAGCCAAGCGCCCAAACCAGCAAAGAAGAAGAAGGCGAGGAGAGAGACATGAGTCCCCTCTGCAGACCTCTGTATGCAAAAGACTTCATCTCCCGTTTATGCAACACCTTTTGTGACAAGAACTTTGAACTAAGGTCTTCATGATGGACTTGAACCTTGAAATGAAACAACTTTTATACACGTCGAGTGTCAGCCGGTGGATCGTTGAAAACTGAAGCTAGATGCGGTGCAATCTAACGTAACGCGGTGTTAATGATTTTTAAGTATGCATTTGATACTCTTGATTCTGTCTTCTAATTCCACTGAAATCAAATAAGTGAAAGAGCTGTATTGTACTAATTAGATGTAGAAAATACTGATCTTGTTTAGAAGTCTTGATGTTGTGGTGGCTAACGGCTGGAGCTTCCTGTGTAGTCCATGAAAACCGTCGACACGCTTCAGGTCACTGGGCCCTGATGTCGAGTTGGCCTTTTGCTTTTGCAGTCTTTTCTTTTGCTCGTACAGCTCGTCAGCCGTGGCGGTACAGTGAGCGCTCTCGGTCGAAAACAGCCGAGCGATCAAATGTTCGTGTCGCATGTCTCAGTGTGGCGTGAACATTTTCGACGTATATACGAGACAGAAAAGGGAATCGTGTGTGTGCTCTGCATTTGTTATCTGTGACTACAACATTTCAATGGACTCTGTCCATCTGGTCTGTCCCGTGTCCGATGTTGTGCTGCAGTGTTTCCTATCTGTGACTGCTTTGTGGCCAGAGCCGCGTGGGAGCCTCCGATCGTGGACGTACCGTTGCAGTGTCATCAGCCTCTTTATCATTTTCCACCTCTGGTTGATTCAAAAGTCTTCGGAACCTTTTGTAAAACCAGTTTGTAATAAAAGAAAAGCTAAAGCCATATGTAAAAAGACTAAATAAAGGCCAGTTTTTCTATGTTTGGGCTACTTTGTGTTGCAGTTATTTTGGGCTGTTGTGTGACGTTAAATGAAACCGGATGACGATGATTCACTTTATTAAATTACTGATTAATATTTTTCTACTAGTGAATTCATTTCCTTGGTGAAAGCAAAAGGCATTTCATACTTTTATATTTCAAAAATATAAAAAAATTCAAAGTACCGTATAGACATTTTAGCTTAAAGTCTAAATGATTAAATAAAAGACAGTGGGAGCAAGTATACAGATGTAGAGGCAATCCTGATATAAAAACAAACTAAATGAACAATAAATATTAGCTGGCAGCGGGAAGTAACAGGATGTTAAGTGAATTGACCCGGTGGTCATTTGTTACACAGGTTTTGGTTTATTTGCACTTTCATATCAGCTGAAACATTACGAGTAAAGGTGCTGATATTAATATTTACCCATAGTGTTAATACTTAGTCGTACTTCCCTGTTATTTTTAGCCCATAGTATAATATATTATAGGATACCTACAGTACGAGATATTGAGTTTTGGGGTCCACTCAAGTGAATTTGTAGGCTTTTGACAAAAAACGACTATTAGTATATAGTTATCTTTATAAAATCCATGCTCTGCCTATTCTATTATTTAGATAATTCAAAGATGATGCATTATTACACACGTGTGGTAATGGATGTGGATATACAGTCAGGGCCATAAGTATTTAGACTGTGACACCGTTTTTCAAATTTTGCCTCTTTACACGACTCCAGTGGATTTGAAATGAAGCAGTCAATATGTGGTTGAAGTGTCAACTTTCAGCCTTAATTCAACGGATACAACACAAATATCACATTGATCGTTTAGGAATTACAGCCATTTTTACACAGCCCCCCCACATTTTCAGAGGATTGAAGAATATTCCATTCCTTGAGAAGCTCTTGGGTTGTTCACATTATCTTTTGGGTCGTAATCCATCTGCACTGTGAGGCCCCAGCCAATCAGCTTTGCAGCATTAGACTGAATCTGAGCAGATAGTTTAGACCTAAACACCTCAAAACTCATCCTGCTGCTTCTATCAGCTGTGACATCGTCGATGTTAGACAGATGATGTGGTTTGTTTCACATCATGAGCCGTTCCTTTCCTTCTCCACACTTTTCTCTTCCATCATTCTGGTACAAGTTCATCTTGGTTTCATCCAAAGAATCTTGTTCCCAAACTGGTCTTTTTCAGATGTTTTCTGTTAAAGTCTAATCGGGCCTTCCTGTTCTTCAGTGTTACACCCTTTGCACCTTGTCGTAAACCCTCTGTATTTAGATTCATGGAGATCATAGACTTTGTCAATGTCAGACAATGACATTGTCTGACAATCCGATACGTTTTAATATATTCATCGTGCTGCATTTATTTATTTATTATTGTATGCAGTTATCTTTTGATTCAAGTTAGCTCAGGTCTGCTGACACTCACGCCTCCATTTGACTCGTTCAGAGCAGCATCATGGCTGAAGCTACAGCAGGAGGGAAGTTAACGTTTAGTGCTAACAGCTAATATTTACAGACGAGTTAACAGCGCACAGTACAGCGGGCTGAAGTCAGTACATCAGAGAACCGTGTTGCGAGCTAGAGGAGCAGTAAGTAATGTGTCTTACTTTAAAGCTGCTTTCTGCTGTGATGGACACAATCAGGCTAACAGTGCGAGCGGTGTGTATTTATTAACTAGTGAGACTTTTAACTGAGAAATAATGTGCTGATACTCTTTACAGGGACTGTACATGCTGCTGAAAGCAAAACTTGGTGGTGTCCAAAAATGTGTCAGAATAACAGAACCAAATCTGACAGAGTTCTTGGCTGCAGGTAAGAAATTGAAATTGTGGAATCAAGGTTTTCACAGAGCCTTAAGTTCTAATAGTAATAGAATTTAGCTATTTAAAATGTATATACTGGAATATCCGGAAAATGATGGTAAATTTAAAGTCCTCAGTTTAAAAAAAAGTTGATGATGAATCTTTTATATATTAACGTCTTCTATGGTTCCCTTCTCTAACCCCTTAACTATGGATGCATTGCTTAAGATACAGTTATGACACTGCTAGGGGTGCAACTAACAATTATTTTCATTGTTGATTAATCTGTAAATTATTTTCTCGATGAATTGATTTAATAGTTGTTTTTAAAATGGTGAAAAATGTCGATCAGTGTTTCCTAAAGCAGATGACGTCCTCAAATGTGTTGTTGTACTCACAACCTAAAGATATTCAGTTTACTGTGATAGAAGAAAAAAAAACTAAAAATTTAAGATGCTGGAATCAGGGAATATTGACTGATTGATTACCTCAACTGATAAATGAATTATCATAATAGCTGGGGATCAATTTAATCCCCAATAATTTTAAGCATGTTATTTCACTTATGTGTGTTTTTTTTTTAAAGCCTCTATTTAAAAGGTAATAATCCACATTCGGGGAGCATTAGTGAATAGTAGAGTAATGTTCCATATCTAATGACCTTTATGATTATACAAGCTTTTGTGCCTGTTTCCTAGCATTTGCAAAGTTTGGTGTCCCAGTCGTAACCGAAGGAGTGAAAGTCGTTGACAGTTTGGGAACTGAGTTGGATGACAATGTTTTTGAGGACATAGTAAAGGATCCATCAACTGGTGTGCTAACAATCAAATATGATACAGGTTTGTTTCAGTTACATTTGTAAAGCACATTATTTAATGGATACGTTAGTTCTTTGTCATGTGAAGCTTATGTTGTTCATTAGATAAGGGACACATTTGTGGGGACTGTGTATAACGTTTTTATCTCCCTCTTGCTTCTCCAATCATGGCTAGAATCTGTCTCCACGGCAGCAGCGTCTTCTGAGCAGTCCCAACCATCATCCCTTGATTCCTCAGACTCTCAGGATACAGCCATCATTTCAGAAAGCCCTTCTGGAAAACGCCAGAGGCGGGATACAAAGGCTAAGCATGCATGTGAGAGTTGACACACAAACACAAACACTTTATTGTGACACATTGAAATCTATTCCTGATAAAGATGGCATAATTGGAGATTTTATATTACATGGTCTGAAGGCATTGGTGAAGTCATGTTTCTTTATTTCCAGCATTTAAAGCCTCTGGAAACTCAAATCCACAATAGCCTTCTAATCATGTCATTTAGGGTCTCTTGTACATAATAGTAGGCTCCAAAAAAGTATTACAAAAGTATAAGAAAAATAGTTTTATCCAAAACTAATTTGAAATACATTTATGCTTACTAATGTACAGAATGTAATGTACAGAAGTCCCTAAATTACATTGTTTGGCTATTGTGGATTTGGGTTTCTAGTGACTTCAAGTCAACTATGAATTGCAATGGATATATTCTTAACATCGTGAATTGTTTTTCATTGTGTTTAAGTTGGTGGAATCCATTCTTACCAAGAAATCTGGTGGCGAACTTATAATAAATGAATACAACCGAACCAAGTCCTTGGTGGATGAAAGCAGAAGGAAAATGGTGAACTGAAAAAGGTAATCCTGTAGTAATACTGGAAAAATGTATGGAGAACAAAGCAGTCACAAGATCAGTGATTAACTTTTGTTGCACATAATGTTTCTCCAGCCAATAATAAACAATACATTTTTCTTAAAAGTTAGGTCAAATCTAAGTTACCTAAAGTGTTTTAAACATGCACATGTTTGTGGTCAGTATTGATGATAAGGTATTTTTTATATTGTGTAGAATCAGCCAAAGGACCATCTGGGGAAGACATGTCGGGAGGACCAACTGTCAGACGAGAGTCCGAATTTGTTCCAGAGACTGCCCTGAGCGACGATGAATGCAAATTGCCGCAACATGATCCTTGACCCCCCAGCAGTCAACTGACATACTGTCCGACTTTCCACGTTTCAAAGATGTCAAAGGCTCGGTAAATATCTGACATTTTAGACGGACAGTAAATGGGCATTGTAGTGACACTCAAACAACAAGTAACAACTAGAAAATGCATTTCTTGCTGAAAATGCGTTGGAATGCTGAAAGCTGAAATTAATTGCAAAAACATTGCTGAAAATAGATATCCAATTAAAATACAAAATTGCAAAAAGCTTAATAATTCAAAAAGGTTTAAAGATTAGAAATATGAAGAGACATAGCACACGTGTCCTTAACGAGCTGAACATTTTGATATTTGAACGGTTAATGTAGCTTAAAATATGAAGGAGCAGAAGCCTTTGAAAAAACGTACTGAAGAAATATAATATAAGGAAGAATAAAGAAATAGGATAACAATAATAAAATACTGTCATAAAAACGAATATAGTATTTAAATATGCATACATAATATGTAAATATTAAACAATTAATTATATAGAGACGTGACTGTGAAAACAAAATGGACGTGAAAGATTCCATCGTTGCTAGGTTACATCTCAGTGCATCATTCATATACGATGATCATTTAAACATAAACAACGCCTCAGATGGTCAAGAAACAGTGTTTTCTCAACTTTCTCGACAATTTGTTGCAAAGTTTCACTTCTACAGACGATTTGGTACATCCCGAGAACAACTACAGACTCTAGGAAGACTGAAAGAAGAAACACTACTGACTTCCACTATGGAAAACGTAAGATTTAAACACTTTGAGTGGTTTTTATGTGTTTTAGTGTCGAGACGTTTAAAACGTTATCTTTTAAGCTAGCTAAATGTTATCTTAGCTAAGTTTTAAGCTAGCTAAACTTCGATCGGCTCTGCCATGAACATTCCCTCACTGAAACAAAAAACGAATAAAATTAATTCATATTATCATAAATATGATTCATATCATCATTATAAACATTGTAGAAGATGCTGTTTTTTACTGTAATGATACACACTTGCTAAAACAACTCTACCACCAAGTTGTGGACGATATGCTGAGGTGTGTTGTGTCAAAAATCTATCTGATGATTATCACATTTTCCAATCACTTCAGTTTTTCACTCAATATATTCCATGTATCAACTTTTTAACCTCATTATGACTCTCCTCACAGGTTCAAGAACGGCCGTCTGAAAAAAAACAGCATAAAACTGGGACGTCTCATCAAGCAGAAGCTCTGGGAGAGACTGGACCGTCCCACGTCAACAGAGACGGTAGACAAAGACAGACGGGTGCATGTGGACGTCTCATATGGGGTAGGTGTTCATCCTCCGCATTATTTTGTGGACACTTCGAAAGAACCAGAGTGCTAAAACAAAATAATGAGCCTCTGCCAGCAACCTGCATTTGCCGCCTCCACCTGCAAATTCTGGCAGACAGTTGTAACCTTAACCTCCAACTCTAGCCTCCTCCAGCAACCAAGGCCACCGCCTCCACCTAAGGATCAGGTTACATTCTTCTGCCAGAATCTACAGCCTCCTCCACCTGCATATTCTGGCAGACAGTTGTAACCTAAATCTCCACCTAAAGCCTCTGCCAGCAACCTACATTTGCCGCCTCCACCTGCAGGTTGCTGGCAGTCAACTGTATCCTAAATCTCTGCCTTCGGCCTCCACCTAAAGTTCATGTTGCAGCCTTCCGGAATCTGCAGCCTCCTCCAACTGCACATTCTGGCATACAGTTGTAACCTAAACCTCCACCTCCAGCCTCTGCTAGCAACCTGCAGTTGCCCCCTCCACCTGCAGATTCTGGCAGACAGTTGTAACCTAAACCTCCACCTTCAGCCTCTTTCAGCAACCTGCACTTGCCGCTTCCGCCTGCAGATTCTGGCTGACAGTTTAGGTCAAACATTCACCTAAGGCCTCTGCCAGCAGCCTTCTGCCAGAATGTGCAGCCGCCTCCACCTGTACATTCTGGTCGTACGCTATAACTAGAACCTCCACCTAAAGCCTCTGCCAGCAACCTGCATTTGCCGCCTCCACCTGCAGGTTGCTGGCAGTCAACTGTATCCTAAATTCTGGCAGACAGCTGCAGCTAGAACCTATACCTACAGCCTCCTCCAGCAGTCTACAGGCCTGGCCTCCACCTGTCGATTCTGGTAGAAATCCCCAGACTCCTGCTCCACCTTCATCCTCTTCCAGTTCCAGCCTGCAGCCTTCGCCAGCGACCAGCAGCTTCCATCTACACCTACGCCTCACCTCAAGACCCAACGGATGAATTCCTTCTGCAAGATCTGAGCATCAGAGATGCCTCTTCCTCCTCCTCATCCTCCACGTTCACCACCAACTCCTGCTCTTCTCAAAGTTAAATAAAGTCCATCAATCTCTGCCGTCATCAGATCAGATCATTTGAGTCCACAACAATTGGCATCAAACAGATTCCTTCATATTTTAGATCTCAGTGGATTTGTGGGATTTTTAAAACAATTTTCTCATCAGACACTTTTCTCATTTTTATTATTTGTTTTGCAGTTTGCCAGCAGCTTTCTGTTAGTATTAGTTTAAATGAGGAATGCTAAAGGTTTAACATAGATAAAGATCACAACTTCTTCAAACTTAGAAATATCAATTATCATCATTCAAAGTAAAACCTTCAGTTTTAGCAACAAACCAAGCGAGTCCTCATACTTCACCGACAGTGATCATTCATAATATAAAACGTTTCGTTTTGATTCAGTACAAAGTGAGAAATAATTATTGATACTAAAGCTGAACTAAACAGTTGTAGGTTTAACTACATATCACACATTTTTCTACATTAATCTTCCAAGTCATGCACTGTTGATATATATCTTTAAAATGTATAATATATATACAAAATATAGAAAAGTCTAGTTTTTATTCAGCACAAAGTGAGAACAATTATTTTTCCTTTGGAACCATTTTAGAAATTTGAACACTGAAAGGTGGTGAGCTCGTTATCACTCTTCCCAGCATGCTTTGCAGTTGAGGTAAAATCTTTGTCCACTGATCCAGATGTGGATGTGACTGTTAGCAGTACAGGAGAAGTCCAGTCTAGTGACTGTGTAGTGTGAAGTAATCCAACATTCAACCCTGAACATGCTTCACTAATGAAAACTGAACACAAGAGGAAAACGTGTCTCACATTTCTTGACACTAAAGCTGAACTTAACAGTTGGAGGTTTAACTTCATTTCACAAGTTTTTCTACATTAAACTTTCAATTCACTGTTGATATAAAGCTTTCGGAAATGAAGGAACACAAAGGACTATTTAGAAAAGGTTCAACTTTGTTTTATGTTAACAGAAAAATTGTTAGAATCTCATTTTGTAAAATAATGATAAAAAAAGGTTTGAATAGTTTTTAAATATCGTGTAAATATCAAATAATCTTTTATTTCAAGACAAAATTAAATATTACTAATTTGAACTGATCATTTGCCTGTTTGTGAGTGTTAATAAACAGTGTCGGGCATTTTGACACATAACATAACGGGTGTAATTCTTTCCACAATAATGAGTTAATAAATCATGAAGATGTGAATCTTTGAACCAGGAAAGGTGTCGGCATCCCAAGCAGAGAAGCATCTTGTGGCATTCAAGAAGGTTAGTATTTTTTTCTAATTTATGATAAGAGTTTTTAATTATAATCAGTGGTGCTTAAAATGTGAATATTTTCGGGTTTCTTTACTTCTCTCTGACAGTAAACTGAATATCTTTGGCTTGTGAGTAAAACTAAATATATGAGGACGTCATCACTGACACTGACATTTTGAAACAAACAACTATTATTGATTAATTGAAAAAATAATCGACTATGAAAATAATCATTAGTTGCAGCCCTTGTGGTAACTAGACATGTAAATAATGACTTAATCAAATTAACACAGAAATTTAAATGGGCCGATGTCACCCGACAATAGGATAGTGTAATATAAACTGTTAATCATATGATTATTAACTACTGTAGAAACGCTTGGTTAATGTAAATCCAACAACTTCTATCAAAATCCTACTGGGTAAACCACAGGCAATAAAAGTTTCTTCTTCTCCTTAGTAACTAATTACTTTTACATGCAGTGATTGGTAAAGTAATTTAATGACTTTTGAGATAAGTAACTAATTACTAAATTACAATAACTTGCCCAATATTGATAATATTACAACTATGTAATTCTAATGTCTCTCCATGTGTTTGTCTTCTCAGACTGGAACAAACATCCAAGAGCACCTTGATGCCATCACTACCAGCACTCAACCCTCCCTCTTGGCTGCTGGAGCTGGAGGAATGTGATCCACCAGTTCTTCATGTGATCCACCAGTTCTTCATGTGATCCACCAGTTCTTCATCATCCACCAGTTCTTCATGTGATCCACCAGTTCTTCATCATCCACCAGTTCTTCATGTGATCCACCAGTTCTTCATCATCCACCAGTTCTTCATGTGATCCACCAGTTCTTCATCATCCACCAGTTCTTCATGTGATCCACCAGTTCTTCATGTGATCCACCAGTTCTTCATCATCCACCAGTTCTTCATGTGATCCACCAGTTCTTCATCATCCACCAGTTCTTCATGTGATCCACCAGTTCTTCATCATCCACCAGTTCTTCATGTGATCCACCAGTTCTTCATCATGCCCGTTTGGCACATCATACAGCACCATGCTCCATAACATGTACACGTTCATCCAAACCACTGTGTACAACATTGATGTTGGCAAAGTCAAAGAGAGTCCTCGTGTTGCTGAAGTCAGGGCAAGGTTGTTTCATTAGTGCTTGAAGTTACTCCAACATCATGAAGTGTTTTGTCTGTCAGGCCGAGTTATCTAGTTCAAATACGCTTGTTAGACATTTACGATTGGTTCGTGGTTACTTGCCTGGAAAAAATCGTTGATGCTTTTTGGCTAATGTCAGTGTAATGTTTTTAAAGATTTTCAACTGATTCTTAAAGAATTTATGTTTGGCTTCATAACGCATGCACGTTACATTTTAAGTTGAGCTTTGTAGAAGCCTGCTAGATAAACGTCACAAGTTTGATTCAGTTAACTTTTGTACTACTTTTGTACATATCCAGCAGCTGTAGTGGGTTCTGTCTGTCATTACAGTAACACAGTGTTCATGTGTCCCTTGCATTTCTATAGGTGGGTTCAAATGGTTATTCAGAGGATAAAGTACATGTTTCTGTAGGTTTGTTTTAGTTATTGGCAGCTGCATACTGGACTGCACTGGTCGAAGCACATAGTGAATGACAGTGATTGTCAGTTTTACCTTAGTGGTGGATGATGGGAACCAGTGGCTGAGAGGTTAGAGAGGACAGGACATGGATGTGTATCAGATCAAGCTCCTCAAAGCCTTCATGATATCAGTTTTAATACGATGAACATCTCATTTATGACCATTGTTGACATCAGTTCCCAGAATACCACAGGGGAGTATGAGACAGCAGCTCCTCCTGTAGTTTTGGAGATAGAAAGAGGAGGTTACAAAAACCACACATTTCAGTTATATCTTTCCATTGAAAATGACGCACACATGTACCTGAATGACCACTCTGAGTACGTTCTACGTTCAAACAGTAGGAAAAGACGAGGATGAAGTTAGTGAAGAAACTCGCTCATCTTCAGTTTTGGTCCGGAAAACTCATCTAATATTATCTGAGGAGAAAAGAAGAGAAGGACGATATATTAATTGACTACAATCTCTACAAAAATAAATGTTCTACATACTTTATTATGACTTTTTAAAAACACCTTTTTGAGATAATGTACAATGAGTTTTGAGGCATACTATACTATAGCTTAGTTGTTGTTTTTTAATACATCTTTTTTTATCAAAAAGCAGATCAACATGTATTTGTATAGCACATTTTAACACACAACAAAGGTTGCCCAAAGTGCTTTATAACTTCTTTCAACATATGAAGACTTTTTTAAGACTTTGTTGAACATACTTTACTAGGACTTTTTTGGTACATTTTATGTCATATAATACAAGGACTTTTTGACATACTATGACTTTTTAAAGATTTCTTTTAACACTATACTATAAATTTCAACATACCCTACTATGACTTTTCTGAGACATTTAATGTCGCACTATAATAAGAATTTTTTCAACATACCATACTATGACTTTTTTGATATACTATTATGACTTTTTAGGACATATACTATGGCTTTTCTATGACTTAATGGCATATTATACTATTGCTTTTTTTATGCCCTTTTTATGACTTTATATGACAGACTAAGGGTTTTTCTCATTTTTTAGTATATTATATAATGGCTTTTCCATGACTTTATGGCACTCTTATATAAATAACAAAAAGGACTAGAAAGAACATTCCCACTCAAATGAAGTAAAGCTATCCTTTTCTACACGAAGGTATTTTATTCTCTGTAGAAGTTATTATAGGCTAAACTCTAACGACACTAAGGCTAATCTACCTTTAGTGTCGTTATTCCAGATGTGCCGCCAAGATGTCATTTTTCTGTGCTGTATCAGTGCTTTTGCTCCTGATCTCCCCCAAAAATCCTGAAATATCATCATTTTTGTTTAATAGACTTTTTGCTAGTTTATCCTCATTTCCTAATTTCGCTTTTATTACATTTTTTACAATGAGCCGGTATATCCAACAGACATGAGCATCTATAGTTGCTGTAAATTCAATGAGGGCAGTTTCTAGTCTACAGCTGTTTTCATCTGGATCAAACAGTCATGATGTGCAAATACACATAATACAATCTTTACTGGATGAAGATATGTCTTTGTGAAACTTTACTATTTCTTATAACCAAATAATCACAACAGTGGCCAAATAAGAGTCTGCACTTTAGTATCCGGGCAGGACATTTACATGATTGTTTCCAGTAACATGAGTTGGGTATGTCTTATATCTTTGGTTATATTTGGAAACTAGACTGTAATTATAATGATTTATGGATGTTAGAGAAATTATCTCATTTACATTATGACAATGCAATATTATACCTGCTATGTGCCCGATCAACTGTGTGTGTTTGTTTCTTATTTGATTAAAACTATATCTGCCCAATGCACCCCTCTATATATGAAGTCATTTTGAGCATCATAATCTATCATTCGATGGCCTTTTTATTGAGTATTTGAATACATGATTTCTAATTCTGTAAATGATTCTGTTTACTGTTAACTTATTATTGTTTTAAGGAGTTTATACCATAATTATATGTTTCATCGCTGCATTTCTGAGGATCCTGTATGTGTAATGGTCCCTTTTGATAGTTAGTTCAGGTGTTGTCATGCCAAAATAATGGATTTTGGTATAACTTCTTATTTAATTTGATTTATTTATTTTTAATTAGGTTAAACTGACTTCAACTAGGGTTTTAATTCTGGGCAGAAAAAGACTATTGCTGCATTGCTTTCACCACAGCTCCAACAGTTTATTGATATGCTACATCCAGTTGGTATTTATGGTATGGTAAATCATTTTGTGTGTACTTTCCACAACAACACGCTGCAGTATTTTGAGTGGTTAATATCCTTATAGGCTACATTTAGTCACAGCCTTTCCAAATAAAAGCTTTATTTACCAATAAGCAGATAAAAGAGCTCTCACTCTGCACCTTTTTCTAGATATCATTGACATCTCCAGGGACAGATGTACCAGCCAGAATTTACCCATGGACAGATGTGACAGATGTTACAAACACTGGATGTTTTGTACACTGCACACATGTAAGGATCCTAAAATGTAGATTTTTGTGAGATATCTATATATCTTGCGCCTTTTTGTCCCTCGCTACTCACAACTTTGGTTGCCACGGTGACTTCTTGCTATCTGTAGCTGAGCCCTGAAGCAGCTATTTAACAGACACACTCAACATGGCCCAGGTTTACAGCACAGAGTGGGTTCTCTTGTCAAACACAGACGATCTTTGCAGCAGGACCCCTCTCATTCAGTCTCTAGGTCTGTGAGATGAATGCAACGCGCACCTTTCCACTGACATCACATCATACTACCGTCCTGCCAGCAGACTGTCCAATCAGCGGCCGAGGGGCGGCCCGGGTCCGGCGCGGCTGTCCAATGGGCGGATAGCGTGAGCTCTGCTCACCGGCACGTCGCTTCTGATTGGAGGTTTGAGCTGTGAAGGAGGCGGGACGTCAACCCACCGAATCCGAAGTAGTGCGCGTTTCTCATTATCATAAAATATTCAGCAGCATCCCTCCGACCGTCTGGGAGCAACTTATCATGAGTTACAAGGGTAACCTTTTGTTTTGGGTAGGCTGACTCGTTTTTTTGGAGCACCAGAGAAACAATATGAGGAGTAATTATTAATTGCGTGGTAATTTTCTGTCAGCATAAAAAGAAAACCGGTTTCTCAGTACTTTCACCATCTAATTATTATTTTTTTTAAATCCAGAAAGATGTGGACCTTCCTGGGAATAGCCAGCTTCACATACCTTTACAAAAAATCCAACACAGTACTGAGTTACGCTCACAAAGAGCTTCTAATGGCCGCAGCCTTATTTCTGACAGTCGGCCTGCTGCTGTCGTATGTCAGGTACTTTCACATGCAGAAGCTCAGAGTCTCTCAGGTGTTACATTTGCCTCTGAGCCTCTTGTCCTTTTTACCTGTTATCAACAATTTAATCCCCCAAACTTCAACACAGAGGAGCGAGAAGGCGGAGAACAGCTGCACACAGGTAAGAAAACTCGTTCGGCTACATGTCATGTATGTATACTGTGAACAAAGGGAGACAAAGACTATACAAAAGCCTAAGGACTAAGGATCGGGTTTTTCTTCATTTAACTGAAGTCATTTATGTTAAATTTGTGATCTTAATCCCTGGAAAAAACACTCATGACTTCATTTTCTCAAATTGTATTCTAGCATTTCTGAAGTAAAGTGCTTTAATGTATTTATATTTGTATATATAAAGACCACAACTGAAATGAGAGAGACGTAGCAGGTTATTGGATGAAGTATAACAAATTTAAATTTTCCAATGTTTGCCTCTCAGTAGTTCAGTTTGGACTTTACCCTGGGTGTAACGAGACTCTCCACTCGGTTGTTTCCAGAGCCGGAGAACAAGGAAAAGAGTAGATGCAGATTCCTCCGCCTCACCGAGTGCCTCAGCCAGGGGCCCCTCAGTGGCTCCGGAGCCAGACGTGGTGATAGTTGGGGCAGGGGTCCTGGGCTCTGCCCTGGCGGCCGTCCTAGCCAAGGACGGGAGGAGGGTGACGGTGGTGGAGAGGGACCTGAAGGAGCCTGACAGGATAGTGGGGGAGCTGCTGCAGCCTGGAGGATTCAGGGCACTAAAAGAGCTGGGACTGGAAGGTCAGTCAGTGATGGGGGCTGCTTCATGTGTGTGTGTGTATATATATATTATATTACATGTATATATATATATATATGTATATGTGTATATATATTATATATATGGATATATATATAATATATGGATATATACTGTATATACATCAGGGAGTTCTGCCTCATAGTCAGCTCTTTTTTGCATAATAATGAAATTCTAGGTTAAAGAAAAAACATATTTTCCCAACCAGCTTCTTACTATGAGCGATGAACACACACACACTACATGAACACACTACCTTGAGTTTATTTTTGGTTTCTGTATTTTGGGCAGGGCTCAGTTTGAAAAGTTGATGTCACATATTTCCGTGCACCAATCACAGTTATTAATATTTGAATCTTGTTGTTTGGCTGCTTGCTTATGTTGGCAGCGCTCTCAATCAAACCTGACCTGCACAGATTTGATTGATGAAGCAGATCAGATTAGTGTTACACTCTAAAATGAAATAATGCCGAAAGAAGTTTATTTAATACTAAATAGGAAATATAGGATGAAATATGGTTTGAAGTTTTCAGTGGCTCTCTGGTTCAGTGGTTTCTATCCTAACTCTGCTTATATGAATCGTCCAGATAACAAATGAACCCATTTGGACTAAGTCACTGTAAATTGTATACATCTAAGTGGGGAGATGACGTGTGCCTACAACTATTTCTTCAGCATATTGATTTTGCCAATGAACGGCAGAATCTCAATGCAATTATGCTTCATGAGGAATTCCTTAGATTTGACCTAAATGCTCATAGGGACTACATCCTACATTATAATGACTTCCTTTAATACAACATTAATATTCCTGTTATAAAGTAAGTTATGTTCTGTAATATTTATGCAGTATCCCCGTTTCAAAATGTTCCATCTTGCAGGTAAAATGTTGAAAACAATATCAAATTATTCGAAGTCACGGTTTTCAATAAAGGTACCAAATATGTTGTGATGAATTTGTGAAAATGTGTATCAAATGACGTAAAATACATCTAGATTAATAGCGTTTGATGGAATGGTACAGCCCTGAACACTCTGGAGACACAGGTTTAAATCACTCAGTCAAGATATCAGATCCGGGTTCCATTTCATCTGCATGCGCTGATTCACACATGCCGAGTGTAAACAGTAGCAGAGTGAGTGAACAATGACTGCGCGTTGTGAAACTAACCTGTTGCTTGTGTGTGTGTGTGTGTGTGTTTGCCTTCAGGTTCAGTGGAGGGTCTGGATGCCCATCTGGTGAGCGGCTATGTGATCCACGACATGGAGAGCAGCACAGAGGTGGAGATCCCCTACCCGGAGGGGGAGGACAGAACCAAGTGTGGACGCGCTTTCCATCACGGTCGATTCATCATGGGCCTGAGGAGAACCGCCCTGGCCCAGCCAAAGTGAGTAGAGTCACCCCCACACACCCAAACAGAGTCCATATGCCGACTGACAGTTGGCTAATTGGATGGCATTGTTTTTGACAGCACTGAGGGTTGAAGGGAACAAGAGTATAATTAAAAATCTGTTGTTCACATGTTGCTCATTTATTCTGCCCTGTAAAGCCAAACTGCATCACTAGTTTGTTCAAAAAGAGCTCTCATGTTCTACATGACTAGTGAAATTACAAAGTTATAGGATGTATTTCAGAGGACTTTACACAAATATCAGTACTTGGTTAAATGTAATACTATGTTTTAAGAGAATGATGGTTTACTAAAACAGCCTGGACAGCTCTTGTTTGTCAATCAAAATCCTGCATCCTGACCATATTTGGAATAGGCATTAATCTTGCTCCAGTAGCTTTCTCCTGTCACGCTGCTCTGACATGTGGAGGCGATGTCTCTAACTACCTAATTGCGCCCCCCAGTGTCAGAATCGTAGAAGGCATCGTGACCAGTTTGCAGGAAGAGGACGGCTGTGTAACCGGAGTGCAGTACAAGGATAAAGAAACTGGAGACATCAAGGTGAGACGAGGAGGCTCTGCTGCACATGTAGAACCTTGTGTTCAACTTCCCCCCCCCCCCACCCCTCACCTAATGGAAAGAAACAGTCCGTTTAATGCAAAATGGTGTAGATGACTGTGTGAATCTGTGTCCTGTAGGAAATCCATGCTGCGCTGACTGTCGTGGCTGACGGCTGTTTCTCTAAATTCAGAAAGAGTCTGGTCTCTGGGAAAGCTCACACCTCCTCTCACTTTGTTGGATGCCTCATGAAGGTAAATAGCACACGGAGCCGATGCTATCGTCCCACTGCACTGTATGAATTGGAAAGCCTTTACATTGTTAAATACTGCCTGGTCCCAGCTTCTCAAATGTGAATAGTTCAATAGTTCCTTTATAATGAACATTTTCACCACATTTGATATTTGATATTCAAAATTAATTATCAATTCATTTAGAGAATAAAGAGCAGATAAATCAATAATGAAAATAATCATGAGTTGCAACCCTTACATGTTCAAATCTTTGATACTTTTGACAATAAATACTTACTACATGCCATTTAAAATGTAATATGTGATTGATTTGGGAAATCACTACTGTGTGTAAACCCAACAAATGAACCTTCAGTCATTTGAAACGCTGCCTCGAGAGAAATAAAAAGTCTCCCAAGTATTGATTGAAACAAGAGGTTTTTAAATCCAGTCGATCACAGCGGCTCACTGCACTTCTCCCGCAGGACTGTCCCCAGTTTAAAGCCAACCATGCTGAGCTGGTGCTGGCCAACCCGAGCCCGGTGCTCATCTACCAGATCTCCTCCTCAGACACCAGAGTGCTTGTGGACATCAGAGGGGAGATGCCTCGCAACCTCTCAGAGTACATGGCCGAGAAGATATACCCTCAGCTGCCAGGTAAAAGACACATGAGATACATTTTGAAAATGTCCCTGAGGTTTTATTCTTATGTTATTATTTCGAAGGAAAAATGACCTTTGGCCTGTGCGTGATGAATGATAAAAGCTTGCAATAATGGCAGTGATGCCAGACGTCCTGGTAGGTAGGAACATATCCAGACTGCTGCCTGGGCTGGTGTGTGTGTGTGCGCATGTGTGGCCAGGAGAGCTACTGCTGAAGGATTTGACATTCACGCTGTGCTCTGCTATTCAGCTGAAATATCAAAGCCTCTATATCAAAGCATCAGCTCTGGTAACCTTGACAGAGGTCCAGCGGAAATGGCAGAGTCAGACACACTGATGCATTAATAAACGTACATTCAGACACCAAAAGAAAAGGCTTTTTCTTGTGCATGTGCCCAGCGTGCACCTTTGGGTTTTCATCCGCAGAGCCTTCTGAGTGATCGGCAGCATGCACTCTCTCTTCCTCTCTCTCCCTCAGAGCATTTAAAGGAGCCTTTCATGGGGGCACTACAGAACGATCGACTCAGGTCCATGCCTGCCAGCTTCCTCCCTCCCTCCCCTGTCAACAAGCCAGGTACTGAAGTGTTGTTCGAGATGGCCGGGGGGGGATCGATTGAACTGATTTCAGCTTGTGAACAGTACGATGCATGTCTTGGAAAGTAGTGCACCACTTTGGTCATTACTGTATGATGAAACTAATTAAAGTGCGATTTTGTAATTAGTCTGCGTTTTGAAAAATGCTGTAAATGCATGCTTTCCTTTTTATTGTAGTACTATGTTATATGGATACATTTAAAAATACATGTTTGTTTTTGTACCTGATAAAGCAATAGTTACATTTAACAGAATAGTCCTTACTAAATACGCTTATTAGCTTTCTTGCTGAGTCAGATGGGAAGATCAATACAATTGATGTGCTGTAAATATGAAGATATGGCTAGCAGCCGTTTAGCTTAGCTTAGCATAAAAAATGGAAACAGCTAACTTGGATCCGTCCAATGGTATTTTATTTGTTTAAACCCACAGTGTAAAAACAAGTTGTAGTTTTTATACTTTTTTCGTAGGATTAAACAGATTAAAAACCCTTGGACAGATACAGTTTAGCTGTTTCCATTTTTTATGCTAAGCTAATCTAAACGGCTGTTGGCTATAATTAAAGTAACTAACTAAAGTAGGCTACAATGTGTTAATTAGTGAGCTTTAGATGTACGAGTAGAGACAGGCTAGCTGTTTCCCCCTTGTTTCCAGTCTTTGTGCTATGCTAAGCTAAGCCATGCTATGAAGCAGCCAGTTAGCTTAGCATAGCACAAGGACTGGAAACAAGGGAGAAACAGCTAGCCTGTCTCTGTCCAAAGGCAACAAATGCAGCCTACCTGCACTTCTGAAGCTTGTCATCACTGGGAGGTTACCAGACAACCAGTGGCCAACCTAGAAATAGCCCAGCACACAACCCTCTGTTATACCGCCATAGAAGGTATAATGTGGTAATTATTATTTTGTTCCCCTCGACAGAGCCAGGCTAGCTGGTTCTCCTTGATTCTAATCCTCCTGCTAAGCTTACTAGCCGTTGACAGTAGCTTCACATGTATGAGAGTGGTATTGATCTCCTGATTTAACTCTCGACAAGAAAGTGAACTGCTCCTTTAAATTACACTGATTGTATGTGTGAATGGGGGTGTTGGATTGAAGTAGTAACACAAGTGAGCTCTGTGGGTGTAATGAGCAACGGCACTCTTAAACACACACAAATAAAAGCACAGAGAAACACTAGAAGTCATCCTCCAGACGCCATCTTGCTCACTGAGTTTGGCACTAATTGGAGGATTTTATTACTACAAGAGCTCCGGGGGGGGAAAAAGCTGACAACAACTGGTATACATTTTGTATGAGAGACAAACAGCAGTGTGTCGGTTGCAGGCGTGCTTCTCCTGGGTGATGCTTACAACATGAGGCACCCTCTGACGGGAGGAGGGATGAGTGTTGCTCTCAATGACGTGCGCATCTGGAGAAGTCTGCTCGAAAACATCCCGGATCTCTACGACGACGGGGCTATGCTGCAGGTGAACACAGTGACTAGACATCCTTTATGCTGACAACCCAATAACCGTAAAAGCATTCACATTAAAACTGTTATTAAAAACACTCTACTGTATGAAAACAATAAGGCCTGTGTAAGTGCATGACAGCAAGTAGAAGCTATATTTGGAGCCTCTTCTACATCCCATTTGCCTTGTCCTGTTATTCCCCCTGCTATGGGTGAGCGACTGCAATATTACACAGATTTGTTTTCTCCTTCTTCTCAATAGGCAAAGAAAAAATTCCACTGGGAACGCAAGTCATCACATTCTTTCGTGGTGAATGTGTTGGCCCAAGCCCTGTATGAGCTGTTTGCAGCCACAGACAGTGAGTCTCTGTGTCATTAAAAACAATGACAGTAGACTAGAAATGATTATTATTTTGCCATTACAAAAGTAAAGATCTACAATTATTTTAAACAGCACTTAATGTTAATTTTGATTCTCATCATGTGCCTGTTTTGTGTTAACCAGAATCTCTTCAAGAGCTGAGAAAAGCCTGCTTCCAGTACTTCAAGCTTGGTGGAGAGTGCATTGCTGGGCCTATTGGACTCCTCTCAGTGTAAGCAATACATAATGTCCTCCACAGTAAAAGGATAGACAGAATCTTTCAAACATGGCATCATGGAATGCAGTCTTGGGTTAAGGGAATAGTTTTCGATTTTGGGAAATAAGCTTTTTGCTTTGCTTACTTGCTGAGAGTTAGATGAGAAGATTGATACCACACTCGTATGTCTGCGTCCTTAATGTAAAACTAGAGACGGCTATCTTAGCCTAGCATTAATGTAAATGTGACTAGCTTGGCTATTTCCAAAATCCACCTACCAGCACCCCAGAAGCTCACACGTTATTTCTCTTCCATTTGCAACCTCCCATTGATGTCAAGACTCCAAGCATGCTATGCTAAAGCTAGCATGAAGATAAAGCTCCCTAATTGTGCTGTATCTCGTTTGTTAACTGTGTAAAAATGACACGTGTACTTTTACGGGGGAATATGTGCTGAACAATTTCTTAGCTAGGACCAGTGAGCTCGTATTGGTGCTAAGCTAAGCTAGTCGGTCGCTGGCTGGCTACATATTCATCATGCAGACATGAGTGGTGTCGATCTTGTATTTCCCAAAATGTCAAAACTATTCCTTTAAATACAAGATTAAATACAAAAGACCTAATGACATTGTGATCTTCACCAGGTTGACCCCCAAACCCATGACCCTTATTGGACACTTCTTTGCCGTGGCAATGTACGCGATCTACGTCAACTTCAAGTCAGAGTCTTGGTGCACCAAACCTCGAGCTTTATTCAAGAGTGGAGCCATCCTGTACCGAGCCTGCACGGTCATGTTTCCACTCATCTACTCTGAGCTCAAGTACCTGGTGTACTGAAGAGCTCTACACCTGGACACCTGTATTTTTCATGTTCCCTTCCTGCTGAAGAAAGCACCGTTGCCGTACTAAACCATTTGACTGTTTTCCACAGTGTGCCCTTGCCTTACTGAAGGTGGCATCGTCTTAATGTCCTACTTCAATTTGGACATATTATTGAACAATGCCTTGGTGTAGCCCCTTTGTTCCTGAACATTTAATACTGTGGAATTGCTCCTGCCCAACAGAACTGCTATGTGGAACATGGCACCTGATTTTTATAATAATGATTTAGCAATAGAGCCATTTTTCTGCTGAATATTGTCCTGATGAGCTAATTTTGGCTGTATTTAATACGGGAATCCGCATGTAATGATATATTGTATTACAAGAATGCATCATTTTTTAATTTAATGCACTGATGATGGGATGGTATAAAACAGAAAGCCATCTGAATTATTCTCTTATGTTATATTTCATACAGAAATTCAGTATATTTTCAGCCTGGTTTTGTTGAGGAAAATATCTGCTTCACTTTATCTGTTCAAACCACACACATTCTTACAGTAATGATCACTTCCTGCCTTCCCGATACCGTTGCTCCTTTCATGTATCATAAGGGACATGTCTTGGTTTCCATACTCAGTCTAAAACATGCTGACAGTGCAGCTGACAAAAAAAAGAAATCATCCCAGAACTCAGGAATGATCCCTGCACTATTGTAGTCCTGCTGGGTGTCATTAAAGGCCTGACGCAGCATGCCTGGGGGAAGTTTGGGTTTGACGGGGACCTGAGGCAGAAGGAGCTCACATCAGGACCAAGTCAGCGGATGAAGCTCAGGCGGCGTTTGTCCTGAGCTGACACAGATGAGGAAGTCCTCACATGTAATTCACCACTGTTGCGTTTACCTGCGTCTGCATTTGGCTTGATGGGTCATTAAATAAATCCTACATGACAGACAAGAATTATCTGTTTTTATTACAGCAGCTGTTATTGATAAAATATCTGACAATAGGCTATTATATACCAGTCATTAGTAACGTGAACTAAGTGTAACCCTGCAGGACAAACACTAACAAAAGCGACCGTTAGATGGCGCTCACTCACAGATGGAGGATGTGTGTTTGAATGGAGGCTCTGCTTTGGATTACGTTGCTCTGCTGTGCTTTAGCATTGAAATTCAGGAGAAACATACTGGAACATGAGGAACTGTTGAAATTGCAAGTTTTCAGAATTAGTTTGGTATTAGGCTTTTGCTGCAGCTTTTAATATCTGAATTGGTTTCAATTAAAGCACAGTTTTCACACATTTTCTACGCTGTAGCTTTACCAACATGTTGATCAACGAGTTCTCCATGAAGTGTGTATTCAAGCAAAGACCCACGTTGAGTGGCACCGTGTACTTTCATATGGAAAAAAGAAAATCAGGCTTCTTTCAAGGTCACTGAAGTAACATGTGATCTTCCTCAGATACAAACCTACAAGGACTTTCAATATATATCCTGGTTTTGACAGTTGGCATAAAGAGATTCAGAGGTTTCTCCGACTCTTGCGTCTAAACATCAAACAAAGCTCAGTTATAAAGTAGCTGAGCTTCATTCTAACACCCGAGACAAACCCCGTCCTAAACCCACCGTACTGCAGGACGTGCAGCATGAGTGGAACCTGCAGTTTGCCACTGGAATAAATAAAAAACGCTTCGGTGAGTGATTACAATCAATAAATAAACGGATCAATTTCAAAATGCTATTAAAAAATTAATGAAGTAAATTAGCTTTTAAATTGTGCAGTATAAAAGCTAAAAAAAAAAACAGCTGTAAAAGTGTGTGTGTGATGGAGCAAAGGTCCCTCGGCCAGACGTTGACGTGTTTTTATGGCATGTGCTGCAACCGCTCGGCTACATTTTAAAACGTGCTTTTTGCTTGAGCATTATCACATCAGTTTACAGTCGTGTGTGTCACATTGCTGCTTTAATTTGAAGAGAGCCGCCCAGTTAAATAATTCAAACATGTGTAAGCAGTGGATCACTTAAGAATGAAACTAAATCCAACCTACAGAGCAGCTAACAGCTTAATGACTCATTGGAAAATAAATGTATTGATCTTTTGCATTTGTATTACCGTTGACTTTTATTTTCATTTGGTTCAATTTAGCACTGCTAAATAGGTCAAAAATAAAAACTAAAACATCCCAGGTTACAACAATTAATTCAGCTTTATTGTTATTTATACATCACTGATACATTGTATTCTGGTGAAATAATTGGAAGAATTATCCATATTATTCTTTGTGACTCTCCACAAGGACACAAATACTGGTGTGGAAGACCAGAAAGGGGGGAGAAAGCTCCTTGTGGGGGTGGGGGGGGGGGAGTGAAGTACTGTACACGCGTCCCTTCAGCCATCGCCTGCCTGTCAGAGGTGGAATACCTACCTGTACCGGTGGAGGCTCACCTGACAGCCGCACGAGGAGACAAACGTGCCCCGCTGCCATGTTTCACCACCTTCAACCCCCCTTTATAGACACAGAGCGTTAGGGCTCACCCTTATTGATATTGGTAGCAGCAAGCTTTCTACTAACAGTTAACATCTTTAGGATCTAAACAAAAAAGTACTGTACAGCTACTGCTAAGAGAATATAATAACCTGGCCTTGACGCTTTCACACCAGATTAAAGTGCTAGAAGCAACCCACCAATCCACACTTTATTATATATATATATATATATATATATATATATATATATATATATATATATATATATATATATATATATATATATATATTTATATAGCATTGTGTATTTATATATATATATATATTGGAACAAATCTACTATTTGAACATTAATTTACAGGGTAATATACATTATATTGTAACAGCTGAAATATCAGCACAAATAGATCACTGTCACACTTAACAGCAAAATATATATGATTATATATATCCATAATATAATCATATATATCAATATATAATTGTCATATATGCATGTAAAACAGTTAACCACGTCTCGGGCTTTTCGACTGACACCCCAGAAAAGCGATCGTGTATCAAGACGTAAAAGCTTTACAAGTTTCTCTCTTGAAAGAGCGACAGGTGGCGGCAAAAGTGCCGCGGCCCGCGGGTAGTTGAGGTCACAGGACAGTTATTTGCATATTCCACAAATCTATTGCAACACGTTACTGTCTACAAACAGTACAGCCAGCGTCCTGCGAGAGGAGCCGGTGTTAGCTGGACTCACATGTACACCCACTGAACAGAACGTTACGACGATGGGTGATCTGATTATAGCTATGTGCTTTCAGATGGTGTGCTATGACGGTGAACGACAGGATGGACTACAATACACAATACTCTATAGTTGAGCCTCAGAAGACAACCCCCCCCCACTCTAAAAAGACTGACGTCCCCCCCCCCCCCTACCTGGCAAATCTCCTCTCTGAGTCTAGTGTCATCGTATCCTGCTGCTGATGGGATTCGTATATCGCTGTTTTACCTCAAATCACAACGTAAATGTGACACTTAGCCATCACCGTCAAGAGTAATGGAATGTGTTCAGCTTTTGTCTCGCTTCTTTCCCTCTAACTGGGTCTCTCCCCGCCGAGGCCGACGGCACCGTGAGTAACAACCTACTGAATGAACAAAGTTCTAGGGGGTCTGAGAGGGTGCTGGGGACTCCTTGAGGTTCTGTGAAGTTCAGATGCACTCTCCGGGCCAGTGGGGCGGTTTCTCCTTTCCTCGCAGCAGTCCCAAACTTCAGCCGCCATCATCTTCACCACCTCTCAGGTGAGAGGAATCCCTTCCTCGTCAAGGCCCGATGGCCCATTTTCATACCGATACAACCTCATCCCACAATCCCGCCACCATCCTCTCCACTGCTTCACACACACACACACTCCGCCTACTCTGCAAAGACGCTGCACAAGGCTGTAACAAGATACACACAAAGGTAATTTTTCACAAAGAAAAAAAGCTCCGTAATAACTGCAGTAGTAACGCACAACAAGCATCTGATAGCTGGCTTCCGGCCCGGGGCGCCCTGGTGATGTGCAGTTAGGTTTGGGGCGTTGCCATTGTTCTAAAGGAGGAGGACCCCTCGGTTTGCCCTTTGCAGGACTTGTTTTTTTTTTTTTTTTCCCTGTGGTGCACTGTCCTGTTATTCAAAAGCCCAGATCTCTATGTCCTGAACATAGAAATCCTCCTTTTTTGAGAGCATGGGGTTCCCAAATGTTTTACAGGAGTGACTCCTGCCGTGGTAGAGGTCTCCGTCCAGCCACAGGCCGAACTCACCGCTAGAGGAGAAGAGAACAAACTCAGCAAACGGCGGCTACGTTCTCTGATGCAGTTAACACAACTTATAGAAATATTTCATTTAGCTGCCCTAATTAACGATACTGTATCATTAGATTCAACTAAAACAAATGCTGCTAGAACTGGTTTCTTGGGCTCACCTTCCTCCACCAAACGCTAAGGAGTCCATGTCTCCCTTCATGAAGAACATGTTGTCCCCTGTCCATTTGTACACCTGTGGCAGACACAATAGAGCACAAGTTAGAAGATATTGGGTGACATGTTAAACGCTGACATTAAGTTTTCACTCCTGCACACCTACTGTGTGACTTTGGTGTTTTACAGGGTTAGTTCAGATTCATCAAAGTCACACAAAGAAACCGAGCGATTGACCAGGAACTCCAGTGAAAGTGTTGTTTTTATCAATGGAGTGTGGTGGCTTTGAAGACGGCAGAGAGGGCTTCAATGGCCCTTCAATGAAGACGTTCAAGCCATTATGTGTAGAATTGCTATGGGAGGGAGTTCATCATCTTTTCTAATTATTCTTGTGGAACAAGTTCTTGTTTGTAGAAAGAAAATGAGACAACCCTGGTGAAAAGTGGTGCAGTTCATGTGTTGCTTTCAGCCAATTCATCTCAGTAACCCCGGCTTGAATCCGTTACGTGTAAATGTGATTAACAAGAGAACATAATCAAGAATGCAAGTCACAGAACACTAAATGCCACCGAGTAGTGAGGCTTTAGAGCACTGCATCATGTACAAAGATGTGTCAACAGATATTAATCACAGCCGTTATGAGGACCAGAGCGAGTCTGTGTCACAGGCATCGACAACAGCATGTGACCGACGAGCACGTTCACAGAAAGCATGTTGTGTGATGCTTTGCACTGGACTTCAAGTGGCTATATAGACTGTATAGGTTACTGCATCACCGAGGTCAACTGTCTGTCACACATGATGAACGCATTTACACGCTTACACACACACACACACACACACACTCGGAGAGAGAGCATTAGTCGCCTCTCGACCGTCACTCCTCGGTCAGACAAATAGCTGCTAGAAGGTTCCTTCTCTGGTGGCAGGTTGTGTTGGAGTAGACGCCCGCTCAGCATGTGCATTAAAATGCACAAGCTGCTGAACTTTCCTCAAATCTGCCGTTATTATCTACTTACACTGTACTTTACTTTGCCATCTTTGTAGAATGAGAGATGACGAAAAAAATAAAAAATAAAAATCGGACTTTCCTTTTTATTGAAACTAAATTGGCAAAAGACAAAATGTGAAATATTCACATCAAATGATAAGTCTATAAACAAATGCATAAATAAATATACTGTAGCCTTTGCCAATATGAGAGGCCTAGCTTTGTTGACTGTCCATCAATCACCCGGTGCGTTTCAGCACCCGGGACAGCTCCACAATGACAGACACACACACACACACACACACACGACGCATTCCAATACTGATTCGGACGTCGATTACCATGTCAACGGTCAAAGCTTCGAAGCCATTTGGGTTCAAATAAAATACTTTTTGGAAAGTCAGTCGTGTACCTGGAACTCTGGATTGAAGGAGAAGAGGAAGGTCTCTCCTGTGCCATAGAAGCCGTCGCTGACTTTAAAGGGCTCAGACGCCAACGCACCAAACACCTGGAGAACGAAAAACAACTCCGACATCAATAGCAGAACTATTAGAAAGTGATGAACGCTTTACATCGCTTCCAATATACTACGGTGCACTACTTACATTCTGCTGAATTGGCAGCTTACCTGGCCGTCGCTGTCCTTAATAACCATGAGCACTGGGGTGTCCTGGCCCTGCATGGCTCTGTACAGACTCTTAATGCTCATGCCATGCTTTGATGTGCCAAAAGCCAGGGTCCATGGGTACCCAATGGTCCGAGGTGGGAGGTTCCTGGCAAGCTGTGGGGGGGGGGGGGGAGGAAGGATGAAAGACGCAGAGAAAGGAAATGAAACACATAAAGGCCACAGCCACCAAAACGCTCAATTACATCCGCGGTGAACTTTTAACACGGTCTGGTGTTTAAAGAAGAGTAACAGGGCTCCAAACACACAGCGCGGTCTCAGGAGGAAGAGAGGTCCGGCACTCCCTGAGAGGCTGCCCTGCTGACAGCCTGAAGGATTAACAGTGGCGGTGGTGCATGGGGAGATAAAGCCGACAAAAGGCGCCGGAGGAGCAGTGCAGTTTATGCTTCATGTTAACAGGCAGATAAAACAGACACGGACTAAAACATGGAATTAAAAGTGACAACTGTTTTTACAGTATGCTGCACCATTTCCTCTGTATGGAACAAGGGCCTTTAAACGTTCTGCTCACTCTCCAATAATTCACGGGTCCCTCTGCTCTTTTTTCTTTCTTTTTCTTGTTGGTTCAGCAGAAGCAGGCGCGTGATCAGCAGTTGGAAATGAAGCCACGAGGAGATGAGCCCCGACTCGGCTCACCTCTGCGAGCCGCCTTGAGCTCTGAGCTCCGCCCTCGGGGTGATTAGAGGAAGCTGCACATTGGCAACTTATCTGCCAACTGGGACTCATTTGGAGCTGTGTGGGCGCGTCTGAGCGTGTACTCACCCGCGATGCCTGCAGAGCGCACACCACACCTCAAACAACATAAGCGGTTTGTGACTCTCACAGGTGTGTCATCTTTACATAAGCCACTCAATATCCATTTTACATAATTCAATATAGAATCAAATCAAAGGTTCCTTCACATGTTCTCTGCTGTAATCCTAAATCACACAGAGCAAGTTGTCACCTGTAACTCCACAGAGCTTACGGTAGCCGGCCTATGCCGGCTCTTTGCCCTGATGTGAAGCGGTTCGGCAGATGGAAATCTCAACGGCTGAAAAAACCTGAAGGAATTATGTCTAATAAATAAATAGAAGTATTAATAACAAATCAAACAGCCTAATTGAATGCTCAGCGAGATGCAGTGCCGACAGCACGGTGTGGATACGGCAGGTCGGAATTCGACGCGGCCTCTGAAAAGGTATCGGGGCATTCAGGGGAAGTCTATCCCGACTGGGCAGAGCTGGGGAGGTCCACACATTTCCTGTGTCTGGTACTTGTGAGCGGAGAGCAGAGCATCGCTCCGCATTCACCCGTCTCCGCATTAATCACTCACTGCTCGCTCCACAACATAGACAAGCTGCATTGCATTTGAAGTAGGGCCGTATCGAATGTCATCTTATTTTACATTTGAAGCTTCTATTGAGGTTTTCCAATGAAGACATGTCTGTCGTGAACTCATCACCCAAAAAACAGAAAATCCTCAAACTAGATTCTTAGTTTGAATAAAGCGATTCATCGGATTAAATGAATTTGTCTTTTTTTTATATTTAATCAACTTCCTTTAATTAATGAATGTAAGTGTGCAGCATGTGGGACAGCAAATATCAACAAATATCAGATTGAAGCACAATATTTGGTTAAATAAAAACACGTTGAACGTGTGAATTGTGGAACTGATTAGATCTACCTTTTTTCATAAATGTAAGCTCAACAACGCTCTGGAGCTATTGGAAAGGTTCGGATCACACGAGTCAAACAGTGCTACGCAGCCACCACTGGAATCTAATTATACTAACATTATAGTTGTAATTATATTGGTGTAGCCTAATCTTTATCTGCAACTGTGCAGAAGGTTTAAACCGAAAGAGTTGACGTGCAAAACACTAAATCAACTTTTGCTTTTGCACGTCTGGTGAAGAGTTCAACCTGTTGGCTCTTAATAAGATACATTGGTTGGAACTTGAATCATAGCATTTGTGCTTTATTGCTGTTTAAATGTAGGCTATCATATGGCTTATAAAACTTATGTCCATAGTAGTTCTATGTGGCAGGAATTCAGGAATATTAACGGCCACATTAACAGAACAACCCACTGACCACAGCTGATGTAAGGAGTACACCTACAGTACCTGCTGATGCTTCTGTCTATACATATTATTATTCCTGCTTAATGTATTCCTCCTCCCACCTAACAACTGTAGGGCTGACAGTGTATAATGCTTATTACAGCAGTGAACACATGTATTCCCTCAGAACACGGTAGACAAATAATCCTGACAGGGAGCTCCAGGAATGGAGGACGTGGTTACGTTTTTACAAATTTGAAAGTGAAATGACCAACAAGTCTGCATTCAAGCCAACCCCATGACCCACAGACCATGTTATATACAGTTTATCCATTTCAAGGACAAGTAGAATACACTTATTAAATAAAAAATATTTTTCTTATTACAAATCTAATGGAGAGAACAAAAATAAAAGCATTAGCCGCTCTCAATATCTTCTAACTCTCTATGTTATAAGTGGCCAGAGCTCCAGGCCCATTGGTTCGTACTGAAAGTGTAAATCTTTAAAAACAGACAACGGGCCATTTATTTAGGACGGCAGCAGATAAACACACATTTGTTGAACCACAGAGTATTTACGTACACTGACAGTGGATGCACACACTTGTTAGCAGGATCGATTCATTGCTAAATGTTGTCTTTCGGGTGATTTGTTGGCCATAAGAAAAGTTAAAAAGATTGCCTGCCTTCTCCTTCACATTGTCATCAGCATTCAGATGCACATGGTGACATACATGTCACATTAGAGCAGGCCTGTGCAGCGGTCTGTACCTTCTCTATCTGGTCGGCCTCCAGGAGATCACTGGATTCTCTGAGGTTGGGCTTGAACGTTTCTGGCTCCAGCTCCGTCTTGATGGATGTGCCCTGCTTGGAGTTCACCTCTTCCTTGGTGGTGATCTACAGGCACAAACACATGTCAGACGTGCACACACAGACACACTCACAGGGAGAGGTCTAACATTCAGCTTCCATAAGGCACCGACACTGGATGGGTTCAGTTATAGCTATCTGTCATAAAGCTACAATTACTACTCCTACATAGTGAGACCATCTAAAGCAGGAGCCATTTTACTAGACAGCTCTAAGATAAAGGCTGAGACGACATGAACAAACTCGCCTTTAGCCAAAGCCTAACCCGAGCAACAACATTTTAAATTAAAAATGTTCCTGCCAGAATTATAAACGCAGTGTTTGCTGGCGACACGCTGATAAACCAACAGTTCGATGACGACAGCTGAACATCTTGCTGCTGCTCTCCGGTGCCAGGCGACTAGGATTGGTTTGGCAGCACTAGGGGAGCGGGCAGAGACACTGTCTGGGAGAGGAGAATGCAAAGTGAATGGGAAATCAACCCAATGAATAATTTGCACTCCACTGTTCGACATTTTCTCTGACCAACAGACTGTTTGGGTTATTTATCTTTCTCAATAACAGAGGCTGACTGTGGAGCGCTTCCCCCACTGGTGGCTGGGATGCTCTCATGTTTCAGTCCTCATTCAAGTCGGGCCTACCCGCATTGTCCTCAGGAAACATCACTCAGCCCGTCAAGGGAGTCTTACTTCCACCCCCACCCCACACCATCGCTTTGTCCTTAACTATTCTAGACAGTCTGGTCATTTGTGTATAAAAGACAATGCTAAATTCAGTGGAGCTAATATAAAATCGACATATTGATCATATCTGATCTAGTGGGCTGACGCACTAAAAAAGCCTGACACATTGAGATGAGGCTGATGTCACATGAAAACCTCACACAGTGTTCTGGAATGAATTGCTCAAAAATATTTTACGTCAAATGCTTGAGAAGTCATTCCCAAATTGATCTTGTATTGCAAGTTTTGAACAGGTTTCATATGCCCAAACGCTCATGAAACCTACTCAACAGATCACTGTCATGTAAAGCATGTGTTTCTGAGGTTCCTATGCAACATCAGCAGCAGCTAAAGCCTGCAGGAGCCGATGGGAGACCGTCCTGGTGCAGGCAGAGCAGAGAGACAGGGGGGCAGACAGGGCTGGTCAGGGCACCTGGAGTCGTTTGCAGAGCGAGCGCAGATCTTCACTGTTTAGTGCATCAATCCGACGGTGGTACTCCGTCAGAGACACTACCTGGTAGTATAAAGACAGGAACAGGTGGAACATAAAACTCTGGCAGATCCATCGCTGGCCAGGGAAAGGAAAGGGTGAGTTTTTGGAAGGTATTATGTGCACTAGGTAGTGCGATTCAGTGAACTTAACACTGCTCTTTGAATAAAGGTAGATGTATACAAATGTGAAGACACACATTCTAACAAAGGCTTACGGCCACTGTTAACAAGAAGAGAAGGAGCACATAAAAGCACTCCATCGTTTTGCATGTTTGTGTAATATGTTTAACAACGCCACCATTGGTTGCTGAACCCACAGAACTAAGTGAACTCACAATAGTTGAGGAACGACTGATGCAACACTAGATGCCAAGTCCATGGACATTAACCCACTCTCTTTGTTAGGAACAGTAATCCACCACTACAACTGCAGCCCAGACAGACCAACAGATGACCTGTGAGCATGGCTACATTCCAACAAAGTTACACCCCACGCTACCAACTCCACTGAGAGCGGCTGCCTCTGTTCTGCCACTGAGTAAACGTTGGCGTTTAATAGTCCACAGCGTCTCTCCTACAGGAGAGATATTTAAAGCCTCGTGTGCGAGACAAACAAACAAAGCCACAGATACCACACACTCAGATTCAACTGGTCTAGGTCTGTACTCCAATGGATATTAAACTGTCTGGGAACAGATGTCATAAGCTGCCTTTGATTCTTTAACTGTTTTTATTATTATTTCTTAAAATGTATATTTTTTTTTACAACAGAGACTTTTGCACTCACCTTGTTGCCTCTGGTGTAAATAAGTTTAAGGGTAACAAGCTGCCTCTTTACAGCTCTCAATGCAGCACAGCAGGTGAACTACAGCCCTGATGAAAAAGTACATCTGTGCCTCACTTCACTTCCAGCTCAATGCACTTTAGTGCGTGTGTCCCCTGACGAAGAGTCACGTTGAGCTAGCAGCATGCTAACCTGCTACAGACTTTTCAATGTGTATCAAATGCCTTTTATTTTGAAGGGATCAATGTCATGAAAAAGGTCAGCATCTGGAAGTGACCGGTGAATTAAATACGGTGTCATACGGCACACGGGTGACTGTTTAACGGTCACTTTACGAGCTCTAAACTTGAAACACACAGTTAAACATTGAACAGTTTGGTAATGTGAGGTTAAGGAAACTGATGAATGAAAACAGGGACTGCCTCTCTTAACCGGCACCGAGCAACTGGAAACTTTCACACATCGTGTTACACGGTGCCAAGAGCACAGACAACCGAGGAGGGCACTTCCCTGACTGCTAAAGAGTGGTCAGATAGTGGCCACTTTGTTCAACACCAGTCACTGCCCTAGACCACATCGGCTAATGGGCTAGCGGGCTAGTTAGCTTCGCTAGCGAGCTAGCACGGCTAGCTAACAACAACAGCAAGAGAACACACGAGAATACCGTTCACACATCGCTGGAGACTGAAAACATGAACAAAGCTCAAGGAACATACACAGGTGTACTTGGGGGTCAGCCGTGTCTCTTGGTCTTTCACCCTCCTAGAAAACATGTCTTGCTTTCTGGGCGAGGTTGAAGTCGTAAAGTCACATTACAGATCCTTTAAGTTCCCCCGTGTAGCCCCGAGACAAGAAGACGGAGTTGGAATGAAGCCTGGCAGCCTGATCGACTAAAATAGAAACATTTCTTTCCATTAGGGTTTCTACGCCGTATGATTTGTGTGACATCGCTAAAGTCCAATAACAATACGGGACAGGAGACAACCCGGCTCCCCATTGGTTAAAAAGAAGTATGAGCGGTCCCATAACAGACAGGATTTAAAGAGACAGTAACACCACGAGCCCATGAGGTAGAGATTTTGATAGATGAGATCCGTGGTTACAAAAAAATCAAATCAATAAAAATAGAATACATTAATACAACTAAATTTAGTCTGTCTTTTTCATTAAAAAAAATATTAGTTTACCAAAACTATTTTTTTCCTTCTTAAAGCAAAAACGGTGTTGTTTAAAATTCATGGATTGTCAAACAGGACAAACAAAAGCAGCAAGATCCTGTTTACTTATTCAAATGTAATGGATCGTGTAGGGACAAACAAAATCAGTCCACTTTGTTTCCTACATCATTCATTTACATTAAAATTTAAATCCTGGCCACTGCTTCCATCGTATCTATTTCTTCATACAACGAATGCATCCCTTTCATTATCCACAGGCTCAAAACAATCTCATTTTACCAAAACCATCCAACATGTGCCATTACAGTACTGGAAATCTAGATTGACATCCCTTGACTATGCTACCTAGACTTACTGCCACATTCTGTTAATGTGCAATGAAGACACATTGAGAACAGCTTGAACCCACATCAGTGCCACATGAGTTTGGGAGGACTTCAGAGCCAAAAAAACTCCCCAAACTGTTAAAGTGCTCAATGATTACATTCCCTGCAGCAACTCATAATTGTGTTAGCCTTTTGCCATTCAGCAAAACAAGTTGCCAAATGCTGACCAACGCTAGTGACAGTCGCACAACATGTGATGAAACTAGATTACACTAACTGAGAAGAGTAAACAATTACACAAACATGCAAAACACTTTGGTTGGAAGTTCAGTGGAGCGCATTTCCAAGCAAAGTAAGTGTTCACACAACTTACACAACTTACATGTGGTAGAAAGTTCACACAAAAAAAGTTACCATCAAATCAAGAAATATGCAGTGGTACATAGAAGTGCAATATACAGAAGCAGAATACGAAAGTAAGGTTTTGACAACTGCACAATTCTGATGGATTCAAAACCATGATCAGCACAATACGTTTGGACTATGCATTACATAATGAAAGCAAATCAACACATTTATATAGAACATGTAAATTAACACACAACAATAAACTGGTTTCACAGGTTATGGATTAAACCATAGCGGAGAACTATACTTAATCCATGTGTGTGAAGCTTGAGACAACACAACAGGTGTGCTTTAAGCAAAGTGAGGGAGCGGTGTTCGCCGTGTGGACCTTACCTCCCACTCCTTGACATTGAGGTCAGTGATGGGCTCGTCCTCAGCTGTTTCTGACACATCATTCTTCTTGACAACCATAAACCCAGGCTCTTGTCCCATCCCCCTGACCCCCTCACCGTACATGTCCGGGCTCCACTGCATGAAGAACACGTACAGGTGGTCTGACCTGGGGGGAAGAAACACAACTCCCATCAGGGCATCAACTCCCGATAGTCCTGAGAATGACTGAGTATTTTGTATGTTAAAGCATTCTCAAACAGCCCTAATGGCTGTGAAGCAAGCATTTCAACATCAACAGTCACTGAACAAAACATTTTACTGGTCTCCTCATTTCTGCCTGCCTGTGTGACACGGTGTGTTCTTATCGAGTATTTTGCGACAAGAGCTGTCACTTTGTGCTGAAGTGTGGGAACACTTTGGGGACAAATGGTCCTATAATAACAAATAGTTGAACCTGCGAACATTGATTTTGTTGTTCCCTTGTGGGCAGCCCAACAAGCTGCAAATACAACATTCATATATATAATAAAAGTCCCATAGTCTCTCTCCTTTTAGCTCCGTTTTGGTCTCCACCAACTCCTGGGGAAAACATCCGTCTCTTTAGCTGCTTAATGCTCCTCAAACATTGCAACAATCATTTTGCCCCTCTCTGCTCTCCCCTCGTGTCTGCCGTTACATGAGAACCATGTGAACAGTTTAGGATATGATAAGAGATAGTGCGGCATAACTCACGAAGAGTTAAAAACAAATACAGTTTGTGTCACATACTGCTTTGGACATGACAGAGCTGTGCAGACTCGGTGCGGTAGGCTGAGCTTTATTCAGTGTTGTTGGTTGTGTACCTCCCTTCAATGGCCTCCCTTTCTTCCCACACCATTGTCAGGACACTTAAAGACACATCATGCGGGTCGGCTCCCATCTAGGTCAAGCTACAGAGAGTCTAGCGGCGTCTGAAGGAAAGGACTATGAGCCGCTGTGTTGTCAGTCCCAACAGCTTATGATCACTCCTCCCACACACCTCAGCCCAACTTGCTGTGCCAAGAAAGACAAGTTAAAAATAATGAGTAGTCCCATGTACCATCTCTAAATACTAGCTTTGAATCTGAAATGCCCCCGGGGCTGTCGTCCCCAGGTGCAGCGTGCATCGCAGCAAACTTGTTTTCCAGGTGGGAAATGCTGCAGCTAAGCAACCGGCGGACGACAACAACGACGCTGTAACAAACAAGACTCCTGAAGTTCATAATTAATAACGAAGGGGGGGTTGTTCTGTGTCATTACTGCACTCTCAACACATCACATAACCAAGACGCATTCATGGTACCGTGACTAACTAAAGAAGACATGCCCGTTTGTTTGATTCAAATGTGATTAACAGCCTGAGAGAACACCATGCGTGTTGCTGCTGTAAAAGTACAGACCCATGCACTGAAAACAGTGACGGATCAGATCCACCTCATGTTTGTTATCACCATTTTTGTTCCTTTGCATCCTTCTCTCTGAAAAGATAATTTAACTACCACTTGCACTAGAGCCAGATTTGGCTGTAATAAATGGCCTCTGATTTATTAAATTAAGCTTTTGGGATTAACTCTCCATATAAACACATTACGCAACTTTTTCATGAAATGCGTCTCCTTCCAGCACGAAGAGCTGTAATGTAATTATGACTGCTGCTTGCTTGGCAACTGTACATCCAGACGGAGCGCTCCAACTTGGAAAAACACATAAACACGCCGTATCTATTTTCAGATGATAGAAAACATTACAGCTTAGGTCAGAACAAGTTCAGGAGCATTTTTGTGGGCGGAACTCTTTCCGAGGATACAAAACTAGGAAAAACAGGAGCTTTATTGTTGGATGGGTTGTGTGCGTGTCCCAGCGCAGGAATAAAGTGCATGTCTGTTTCCCTGCAGAGTGAATGAATAATACATTGTTTTGCTGTCTGGCAGAAGCAGCACAGGGAGATGGGCAGGAGCCGCAGAGGGAGTCAGACCTGACAAAGAGTGCATATTTGATTGGTTTCAAATATTAAAAGGACTGGAGGTGAGGCGCCTCGGTAACTCAGCTGAATATTGTGGTGTGTTAGGAGTATGTTAGGGTTAGGCTAGGTCAAATCCATGCAGCTCTCTGCATTAACAACAAAGTCTGCTGCACTCTAAGTGGACCTATCGGAGGCTACTATATCATGTATTGTACTCTGTAGTCTTTCCATTTTAAAGATTGTTCCACATCATCAGATACAGCAGCGGTTTCACTAATGTTATTTAGGAGACCACAAAAAGGGATTTGCTTGTATTCAAAAGGTGTGGCAGAGACACTGACCTCTCCTGCGGCACAGCAAACCAGTACTCGTGTTTCTTGCCCTGCTGGGCATACTGCTGCATGGAGGCGCTGGCGTTAGAAATAAACGTCTTCTTCATGGGTTTCCCCACCCGCAGACACAGGAACTTGTGAGCGGGGTGCTTCCGCCTCTCCGCAGACCCTGTACCTGGAAGAGGAAATCATCACATGGTCACTAAAGCATAACAATGTGTTATCTTTTGGGGAACATGCCTATTCGCTTTCTTGCTGGGAGTTAGATGAGAAGATCAACATTACTCTCATAACTGTATGCTAAATATGAAGCTACAGCCAGTTAGCTTAGCCTAGCATACACACTGGAAACTGCTAGCCCAACATAGGATTTTACAGTTCTGTTGTCTGTATAGATCAAACTAATGAGATATAACAAGTTCATTAGAGAGCTTTACAGGTGTTGCTAGGCAGACGTTGCAAGTTTTGGACAGAGCCAGGTTAGCTGTCTTTATGCTAAGCTAATTAACCCTTTGGCAGCTTTATATTTACCGTACAGACACAAGAGTGGTATCAATCTGAACTCTTGCAGGAAAGCAAAGCAGCATATTTCCCAGAGTTTAAAATTTCTGCCATCTAAAAACAAAACACATCTGGTTGATTAACTGCGTGTTCTCCGGGTTATTCTTGCTTTATGCATGTGACCTAGTTTTCTATCCTCTATTTACTGGCTACTTCAACTGGCATTCGTCATTTTGTGGCAGAAACGCAGCAGATGACAGAAACAAATGGAGAAGCAGACTATAATTGATAGTGGCACGGAGTCTTCCGCCCGTGGTACATTATCAATGGCCTATTATAAGGTCGCAGCCCCAGGGAGCTGAATGACATCACTGCACCAGTGACATTACACTGCCACATATTGTCAGCTCCTGGTTGGGCAGCTCAACATAACTAGCAATAACGACAGACAAAATAATCCGCTTAGACAACACGCTCAGTGGGACAAATTCACTTTTCAGAATGCATTAATTCTGTATTAATGCAGCCTGTTTTTGAGGTTGCTTGTGTGGGCTGTGCTAATGTGCACAGAATAATGGGCAGCCCTGCTGAGATCCCCGTGCTTTGGCAGCCCGGCTCCTCTGCGTGATAATAATTGCCGGGGAGAAAATGGCAAATCTCTCTCTCCAACTGTCTTGGTCTGTTTCTTCTTGGGGAGGGACATCTTTTCTTTTGGAATCACAACTACGTGTCGAGAGTGGACAGTGGGTTGTATGCACACAAGTGAGTGTGACATACTGAGGCCACTGTCGGATAACAAGACCCACACTGTGCCACCCAGGCTTTAATTAAAAAGGATGCTGCCATGGTTTTGTATATGTTAGCCAATTAACTGCTAACTGCATAGGATTTGCCAGACATTTTCTCAAGCACATCTTGTCTATTTCTTTGTTAGTAACTACCGAACTTCCAGGCAGTCACTGCTTTTCTAGTTTAATTCCATCATCTTGCTGGCGAGATTCTGCTACCTTTATGTTATTGCTGGTGGTGATATAGTTGAGAGAAAAGGCTGTTATAAAACTACTTGCTGGTGCGTTCAAGGATAATCTGAAATTGCCATTTGTCGAAGTTTTCAGGAAACCTGAAAGACGATGTGTTGATGTGAAATTGTCTATTGTTTTTGAGAATTAAACTATTTGTTAAGAAAGACAGCCTGCATAGTGAAGAAAAAAGAAGAAACGGCTTGTGGCATTTCTTCTCTTTCTTCTTCTATTTGGTGTCCAACTTATTTGAAATATTGCACATAAATATATTACATTTATAAGACTAAAGAAGTCCACATGTTTTAACTCAAGTTTTTCTTTTGGTTTCGTATATGTGTTACTGTTAGGTGGTTTGTTATATCATCCAGCGTGGAGTAGACCACCAATAAGTAACTACCCATAGTTGGCAGGTTAAAACATAAAGCCACTGATCCTTTAATCTTAAACATGGCAATGAGAACAAAATACGTTTATTCCAGGCTTTGGGGAAGGTAGTATTCGTCTAAATCCACATGAAAGCAACCCAGAGAAGGATGTCACGTGTAAATAACACCTCTCTGAATGCTGTCTCAGAAGGTGTTTTGATGTTGGGTTTCATCGCCACCGTGTTTCGCCTTTGGGCATTACTTGTGTTTGTGGCGTTGTGGTGTTTGATAGGCTTTAGCTTATCGCCCAGAGGAGAGGCCCAGACCACCAGAGCCCGAGATCAAAGAGCTGCATAAAGCCCCATAAAGCCCGGCTAGCTCCGCCGAGCTGATAACAACAGAGGCTGCCATTTTCCTTCGTCTTTATATTCCAATTACTACGAAGGCAGAGTGGAAACAGCAAGGTTATCGGGAACCAACATGAGAGACGTGATTCTGAAGCAGCCCGAGAGGAGAGGAACTCGCTTTGATAGTCTTCAGAAGTATATGGATGTAGAGGTTGCAGCTAAAAGACAACATGAAGCCAGATTCATCACCTGAAATGTCCTCTGCCTGTTTTTCACGAGCTTCGAGTTACACGTTTTCCAACTGTTACTATGTAAATGTGTTTACCCTCTGCAGAGTTCTGCGTGCCGTCCTTTGGCGTCTGCTCTACATCCTCCTTTTCCTCCTTGCCCTGTTGCATAGTGTCCGTTTTGGAGACGTCTGTCCCCTCGTTGGCTTCCCCCTGTGGACTGGCTGAGACAGAGGTGGTGTCTGCGGCACCAGGGGTGGCTGAGCTTTGGGACCCCGGGCGAGAGGTGCTGCTGCTGCTGCTGCTGCTGGGGCCCTGGGCCTGGCTAGTGCTGCTGGTGGTGGTGGTGGTGGGTGTGCTTGGTGGCTTCTCTACACTGTGCTGCTTGGATCCCATGCGGGATTGGCTATCGCTCTCTGTGGCAGTGTCTGGTGGATTGTCCTCTGCTTTTGCCGCGGCGCTCTCCTCCGGCTGACTGGCACCGAGGCCGAGGGCACCGCCTGGGGCCCGGGACGCGGCACCGCTGGCCTCCACCTGGGTGACGGTTTGCACAGACTCCGTGGAAGCGCCCGACGACTTGTCCAGGCGGAGGTCCTCGTTAGACGCTTGCTCCTCCTCACGGATGGGGGACAGCTCCGTCTCGGTGAAGACGTCTTCGGAGAAGGAGCCCTCAGTGCTGCGCGGGGCCGCGCTGCCGCTGTCGTTGGGCCCCGGCTCCCTAAGGCGCTGCTCTGGCTCCTTCTGGGAGGGATGTCTCTCGGTGGGAAGAGGCTCCAGGTCACTGGAAACAAAGAGAAGCAATAAGACATGTGCAACTCTATCACGAGTAGAGGAATATTTGGACATTTCCCTACATGCTCTACATGTATAGGGATCAGTTCAGCTGTTATGGTTAGTATTAGTCAGCCTGTAAAACCAATAATACGATGCCCTCTGTGGCTCTGAAGGGGCCGTCTAATATATGAGAAAACTTGAGACATAAACAGAATAGTCTGTGTTACAAACTGGGGCCATGGAGCTGGAAAGACGTGGGTGTTCATCAGGCATGGACGCTCTAATGAGAGACAGTATTGAGCTCCACCTCAGTCAGGGGCATATGCTCTTTGGCCCTTTAACCAATCATCAGCCACATTTATGATCAATAACCAATCATTAAAAAGGGTCAATGCATAATGCATGCATTTCCATGGTGAGAGTTTATTTTAACAATCGACCCGCTACTTCCTCTCCCATTCTGTTGTTTAACAAACGCTCAAACTAAATTTAAAAGATCAAACATGATAACTATGCAAGTCTTACAGATTTTTTAGGATACATATAGATATATTTATTAGATGAGACTACTACACATGAGGGCATTTTCAAACACATGAACTAATCTATGTACCCACAGAAAGGGCTGCAGAGAGAGATGCCCTGATCTTCTTAAAACATTACCATGTTTCGGTTTATTTATTCACACGAGCATATTGAGTGGTTTGGGTCATACATGCAGTCTGTTCACCGTGAACACTTTCTTTTCAAAGTTTGGCAAATCACTGTTGCATGACAGGAACGGAAACGAAAAAGAAAGCAGGAACCAGTGGAGTGCTTAGAGGAACTCTTATCAAGGTAAACACCGTTTGCCCCGTCGTTCATGTTGTCATTCAGCGAGAGATCAGGCTCCAAAAGCATGGAAGAACTGATTATGCAGAAATACGGTTCCACCAAATTTGTGCATATTTAGATAACAGTATGTTTTTTATTTCATCTAATTTTGTTAAGAGTGATAAATAAAGCTGTATAACTGTTCAAAAGGACCAAATCTGTGTTTCACGCAAATAACAACATTCTATTACTTGAAAACCTTTAATGAGGTCGCAAGAAGAAACACTTGTTTTTAACCAGCACACAGAATCACAAGTGCACAAGTGTTATCACGAGCAACAAGTGAAGAGCACTTGTTGCTCGTGATAACTTGTTGCTCTACTGTGAGTTTGGACAGAGATGTAGAGACAGAGACGTAGAGAGAGAGAGAGAGAGAGAGACATAGAGAGAGAGACAGAGACAGAGACATAGAGAGAGAGACAGAGATGTAGAGAGAGAGAGAGACAGAGAGAGAGAGAGACAGAGAGAGAGAGAGAGACAGAGACATAGAGAGAGAAAGACATATAGAGAGAGAGAGAGACATAGAGAGAGAGAGAGACAGAGACATAGAGAGAGAAAGACATAGAGAGAGAGAGAGAGAGACATAGAGAGAGAGAGAGACAGAGACGTAGAGAGAGACAGAGACGTAGAGAGAGAGAGACATAGATAGAGAGAGACAGAGACGTAGAGAGAGAGAGACATAGAGAGAGAGAGAGAGAGAGAGAGAAACAGAGAGAGAGAGAGAGAGAGACAGAGCTGGGCCTGGCACACAAACCGATCATTTGCGAGCACAAGAACTGCTCCACGGGCAACACTCGACTGCTTAAACACAAAAACCGCTCAGACCCACAAAAACTGACTCCACAGGGTTCCTAATATTAGATCACATTTGCCCTTACATCAATCGGTCTTCAACAGCAACAACACTAAAACTATTTAAATGAAGCAACAACTCGTGGGAGGAAACACGAGTGGATCCTCTGAAGTGGCTGCTTCCTAGTGCATGAAGAGGTGAGCAATCCGTACGTAGGAGGGGTGAAGGCATACTTCATTATTAACCCTGGTGTAATTGCCGTCTCCTTTTTATTTTGGTATGTGTAGGGGGGAGGGGGGATTAAACTGCAAACTTGAAATTGGTTGCTGATGCAATCTGACCGCGGGTGCAGCAGAGAATGACATTGATTATAGCGAGGTTTCTGGGAAAGGTGAGAGTGGGAGAAAGGCATTTGGAATTAAACTGTGGGGAAAGATAGAAAGTGTAACTATAAGAGCGTACGTAGGAGTAAATTAGAATCACAAGTCAGGGTTTATATACTTGAAATAACTACATGTGTTAGTCTTCATAGAGGTCTTTACCGTACACGCTCAACAACAACAACAGCGAATGTCAACGTTTCTTTCTTACTCGGGCACAGCCTCTCTGATCTTGGGGTCGGTGATCTCCTTGCAGATGGCAGCAGACTGCACCTCCTCCAGGGGACACATGATGCCGTACTCCTCGCACCCATGGGCCTGAACCAGTGGGTCCATCCGGTGGGGGTCAAACATGATGTTGTTGGGTGTCACCAGCAACACCCCGCTCACCGCACCCTGAATCGACACGGGAGAAGAGAGGGACGGGCGAGGGAGGAATTAGAACCCCATCAAAACTTTAAACACATAAAAGGAAGAGCGTAGCATGTTAGTCGACCGCCAAAAGATAATCAAAAGCACCTCTGTCACATAAAGAACTGGAAGCCGAATCAATTTGAGACCGCAAATGTCCTAAATCAAGTAGAAGTTATTGACTGCCGGCACCGTGACCACTTCAGTGCTTTCATTTGGTACCTGGGAGTGAATCAGCTGTGGTTCAATACCATGGATCTGTGTGTGTGTGTGTGTGTGTGTCTATGAGCAGGACAGCTGCCTGGACAGAGTAGTGTGTTGACACACACACACAATATGTTTTCTTTGTTCTTCTTTTGTATTATCCAAGCAAACTGCAAATTCTCTTGTTAGAACCAAGGTCAAACAGTCAGATCTCGGTCAAAAAAACTAAAACAAGGTACTGAACCGAGGTGAAGAGGATCTGAACACAACTGTACCCAAGACCTTTTAAGATCCTGAATTTAGATAACTCACTTTACAGCACGTCAAGGGGCTGCAGAACAACATTACTTCTAATCAGCAGAATTAAACTACGGTCGGCAGGAGAGACGCTCCTCTTCATGTGCTGGTCTGCAGGGTTATTCAGATCCACCCACACATGTGCCCACATGGTTACTGTGCTCTCATTTTGTCCTCGTTCCAGGGTTTCTTAAATCAATTCGACAACAACAAACAAAAAAATGCGGCGAGCTGGAGTGCCTCCGTTTATTAAGATCTCAGTTGTGAAAGATGGCGGTGCGTTTCAGTGGAATGACTTTCCCTCTAACTGCCTTGTTTACGTCTGCCTCGGTTGGCGATTTCATGTTTTGCTGAGAATACCATCGGAGGGCACCGAATTAGCAACTGAAACAGCAAAAGACGATCATGTTCTTCAAAAGTGAAAGTGGTCGTCACGGACGGCATCAGCTATTAAAGTGAAGCGCTCTGTATTTTTGCTGATTTGTTCTTGTGTTATTGTGGAAGGGTGTAAACTACCGAATCTCAGAAGAAGAACTTGATCTTTGATCGTATCGATGGTTTACAACGCTGAACAAACAACCAGGAAATAGAAAAACAGCTTTAATGTGGACTTCCATTTGAAGTGCGTTACTTTTCTCTTCATATCTACAGCCAAGGCTTTTGAAATAAGGAGTGTGTTGAGAACTTGCAGCTGGTGGCTGTATGTTTTTCTGTTTTTCTTTTTTTGCCGACGTCATTTTATCTTCAGACCACAGCAGTTCGCAGCAAACTGTCGGTCACATAACCAGGAGGGTACAGACAGAGTGCCTTCTATGACGCGTCTTACCATGCCACCAGTGATGTACTTGCAGTTGATCTTGAGGAACTTCTCCGTGAGGGCCTCTTCCTCCTCGGAGGTGGATGACACCACTCTGGACTGGCGCAGGGCAGAGAACACCGGGGGGTGAACGCCTTCCGGTCTGGGGGGGCCATCAGAGTCCTTGAGATAGGATGGGAGGGGTTGTGGACACCATTTGTTAGTTAGTACGTACTCTTATAATACCGATCATCTGTTCTTGTGCTGGAATAGTTTGTCCTTCGTCAGCAGAAACAGAAAAGGGAGCATTTTAAAGTCGGGAGTTAATGGAGACGTCTGCTCATTTCCAGGTTCATGCTTGTATTTCTATTAGAACATGTTTACATGCTTTAACGTTCAAAAAAACTTTAAAACTTGAATATACCTGTATTCACCTTCTGTCAAAATGCTTTTTTTTTTGCGCATGTCAGCGTAAATGGGTTGCTAGGCAACAGCTTGGGTCCATGTTTTCTTCCTGTCAGCAGATGTCACTCACACAGACTGCAACCGGAAATAAGCTGAGACACATTTCGTAGGTTTACGTTTAAACCATAAATTGTATAGTTTAGAAATCCTGACGGCTCACTTAAAGGGACAGTTTCTGAATACGGGCTGTGTCTATTTCTACATGAACTGAGCGTTTCAATACTTTAACGGTATTATTATAGCACATAGACGTCATTTTATAATAAAAAAAAAAGGCGAAAAACAGCTCTCTAAACAGCATCCAACTAAATGATGAGATGATAAGCACTGTCGAACAAGCACAGTTTGGTTCACTTGGTAATACATGGTGTAACTAATTTCCGTCTCATTTCATCAAACTAATGTGTTTGAGTCTCTAAATGTATTATCTAAATATAAACAGATATTTCCTGCACAATGGAAAACAATCAGGTTAGAAGAAAGCCAATGACGAGCCGAGTGAATGTGCCTCCTGTGTGCCTGAGCCTCACACGAGCAATTAGGTGAAAAATATTCATATGAGACCGAAGATCTAATTATTGTGCTTCCGGCACTACCTAGTTAGTGTTATTTAGACTCAAGGGCGGGTTTGGAAACTGATGAACGAGAGGCCAGACTGGGGAGCACGTTTATAAATGTATTAAAAAATGTGTTAAGAGCCCTGATTCTCTGTATTAACACACGGTTCATCGTTAATAGTTTATTTATTCAGTTAATTTAACAAATGCCAGACAGCGTTCAACAGGAAGGTTTTCATTTTTCACATTGTCTGGCCAGGCAAGTGGCCTGATTGGTGCTGTGAGTGTGCAACTCTCAAGAGATGGGAAGGGAGCGGGATGGCTCCCTCCTCATCTCCAGAAAAAAACCCCAATGTGTTTAATTATTTTTTACCACTTGCCTGATTAGGCTTGCGAGTTGCCATCTTGGCTATCCTTATGGTCTAGATATGGTCAGATTAGGAGACAATGGGCCCCTGCACACAGACGTGCTAGTGGTAGTGCTTTGTGGGTCGGTTGCTTTTTCCTCTCTTTGTGGTCATTGTGGTTGTTTGATGGAGTAAGAAGAACAACAGGTCCAGGGGCCCTGGGTGAGCACAGGGTGGGTCTGTTCAGTACTCCATCCATGATACCAACAAGCCAACATACCCATCACCTTCTGACTCTGCCAGGGGCAATAACAGTCTATAAGTGTGTATTGGTGTATCCTTCATGTACATGGACACATCAAAATTACAATAAGCCTTTAGTAATAATACCTTTATATGCCTACAGTACATATACATGCATACTATATTATTTAGTGGTTATATTGAGCATGGAGTGCTGCAAAATACAGTATGTGGTGTCTTTAATAAAGGTCAAGAATGATAACCAGCAGAACTACCAAACTATTGTATTAATGTTAATGCTACTTATAATTAAAGTAAGAATCATCTACAGATGTGAGAATGATGAAATATAATACTATTTTCCTTTAGAATAACTGTTGTTTGTCCGTATTCTGCCAGATGCTCCATAGCCAAGAGGCAACGTAAGTGATGTCTCAACCATGTTGTTGTATTATATGTTGACACACACACTACGAAGCAATTTTGTTACTGCTTCTTCGGCTACGCCACGGTTACTCCGCAAGCTGCCACAGATGGTGCGTCTGCTGGGCTGGAAACACGAGGTGTGGTGGGGTTGGTGTCTCCACCAGTGGCCTGTTGCCATGCGATGTCTGAGCCACGGGGGAGAGACCGACTCAAGTCCGTCTGAATAACCATCCAAGGGGGACAACCGTCCGACTGGGAGACGTTTTGCAGGACGGGAGCTGACTGAACAACGCCGGACAGTCTGTGACACCGAATGACTGCCGGAGGAGTCAGAACGGATGGAGAGATGAGAAGAAGTGAGGGAGAGGAGAAATGGGGACGAGGAAGACAAAAACAGGGAAGCAACTGCAGCAGAAGGGACAAAAAAAGAAAGAAAAAGAAAGCAGCGCAAAGCTGCTGTGGAGAAATCAAAATGTAAAGAAAAAGACAGGGAGATAGAGAGAGCTGAAGGCAATGAAAGAGAGTGATTAGAGTGAGGACAAAGAACAAAAGGGAAAAAGAGGACAGAGATGAGTGTGTGGGAGTCATCAACGAGGGGGATTTCAACGAGGAGGGGAGGGCCGTCGAAAGCCGACGGAGGAGTGCGGTGAAGAGCTTAGAGAAGACAGCCCGAGCCCATAACAACTGTCTGCTGTCCTCCTGACACCCACCCCCACACCTCCCCCTCTCCGTCTTCTAGCGCAGTCGACAAACAGCCGGCAGCTACTGACCCACACCGACACAAGCAGCCCAGACACCGGGCCGATCTGCTGCAGCCAAAAACAAGCCTCTCTGGTCAAGGAGAGGAGAAAGGGACCTAAAAAAAATGTCCTCAAAACAAAAAAGAGCAGGATCCCTGATCTCTGAGAGCATCTAGTGTTGATGAATTTCAGATCTGAGAGCCAGCTGTCGGAGACGAGGACCGCTCGTCCTCCACTTAAACTGAGAACACCTCACCTACACAACTGCACTTAAATCGCTCCACTTCCCTGTGACTCACTTCCCCAATGACTCATTCAAGCTGGCCTTCCTGCTCCGATGTTAAATATGAAAAGAGGAGCAGCTTTTTCCGCCTTAAAAAAAAAAAAAAAGAAGCTTTCGAGAACACAGCTGGGAACAGAAGCGCACACACACACACGCGTTGACCATGTGTGCCGCGCACACCTGCAGTTGAAATGAGCAGCAACGGGTGTCCAAACATGTCCTCCCTCGTAGAATTGCATAACAAACACCGTCTCCCATTCCCTCTTATTAAATATGGCACATGTGAGAAATGGGTGTTATGTGTCGGTGACTAAATAACACACATCACATGCTGCACACAGTCCACATAAAGGAGGAGTGTGAAGAAGCACTCGCTGTCCACCAGCTGAGAGCCGCTGCTCACAAGGTGATTAGATAAGGATTTCTTTTGGCATAGTGCTAACGTTGCATTTGTACATTATGTTGCTGAGTGGGATGATTACTGTCTGAAATAAGAGGGAAATACATTGAAAAGAGTGAGATCAAGTTGGGCTGTTGTATTGGCTGCCATGATGATGGCATATTGTCAAAACAATGACAATCTGTCCTGTTATTCATCTTTCAATATGCAATTGTAGTTGTAAAAAACAACAACAACAAAACAAAAACCTTGGCTCAGTGACTCAGCACTTTAATTTCACCAGGTCATAGTTTATGCACGGGAGCCGAGGGAGACGGCGTGACGATCATCACTGTATCAACTCCGTCACTTCCACGCTTGATATTCTGAGCGAGAACCTGTCATGTCATGCTACATCAGCGAATCCGCTGATCCAAAGCTCCAATCATATCTCTCACTGATCAAGCTGCCAACTCGTCTCCCCTGTGGTGCCCCCGCCCGCCACCACCTGTGCTGCTTACTCCTTCCTGCTGCACGCTGCCATTGGCTGCTTTCTCTCCCCCACCTCCAGCCCCGGCCGTCGTCACTGTGCGCACGTTAGCATGCTGACATTAGCATTTAGCTCAAAGCAATGCTGCGCCTCAGAGCTGTAGACTGGTAAAAAAAAGAAAGAAAAATGAACAGTGCAGGGTTTCTATACTGACATGATGCTTTGAAAATCCTGCACACTGTATCTCCAAACACACAGGAACACTGGCGGAAAGTGTTTCTACATTTTCTTTTTGAATTACAATAATTCTTTCCAAAACTTCAAAGAGTGAGCACTGAGTTCTGTGTGAATGGGACCGTCTGACTCTATTTGGTACAGTGATACACATACAGCTTACAGACCAATAGTGTTTTTGAAGTTGTGGAAGGTGCAGCATCACCCTGCCACAGCCACCTCGCGTATTCCAAGCCATCATTGCTTTTCCGGGCCGCTGCTTTCATTGCATCCTCTAATATATGACCTGTGTTTGTCCGACGCCGGCCTCTGCCGGCATCCAGTATTTTCTCAGCTGGCGCTGGAGTGTGGTTCTGAGAGGGAAGATCCTAAACCGGCCCGTCTCTTTATTACGCCCTATATTAACCTTCAACTTTGAACAGAATTTTGTATTGAAACTGCTAAACCGTAGACGGTAAGGTAAGGTTAGGAGAGGTAAGGTAAGAGTCAGCAGAAGTAGTGAAGAAGAAGAGTGAAGAGCTTACACAACCTCACTAAAAAAAAAATCCCCAAATGAAGACTAACAGACTTCATTTGACCCCGTTTGAGGTGAGCCACATCTCGTCAATGTCCTGAAGTAACCAGATTCCAGTCCGTCTTGGAAACAGGATTTGTCAGTGTGTGCGTGTGACATCAAAGGGAGAGAAAGAGCATAGTGCAGCATAGTAGACTGGCTGCAGCACTGAAATCCAAAGATGAAAGAGCTGCCGGCCTCAGACTGTGAGTAACCGCTGTGTGGGGGGGCTGTGAAGATGAGGAAGGTAGGCATTGAAATGGATGTACAGGAAGTGAGTGGCCGAGGTGAGAAAAAGGAGAGGCATCACAGTTATCTACTCTACAGGGAGCTGTGTGTGTGTGTGTGTGTGTGTGTGTTGGGGGGGTCTGAGACCGACGCTGGGGACAGGAGATGGGTGTAGCAGTGTTTGATGACAGCTGTGGTGGGGCTACAGAAATCAATATCCTTTTAGTTTCCAAACAATATTTCTCTCAGTTAAAAGAATCTAGAGAGAGACTGTGGCTCCTGTAAACCATAGCTTCCCTCCTACTGTGGTGATGAAAGACGAAATGAGAGGCAATAAATCAATAAGAGACATTCTGCAGTTGTCCATATAGATTAAAAAGACACCATTCACTAACAAGATGTCTTTTAAACGGCACATTGGCTGCTTTTTGCTCGATGTAATGACAAAGATTCCGGAGGGGAAGTCTGCAGGTGCCACCCGGCTTTGACCTTGTCAGTGACACATGGTGCAATCAAAAATCAATCCATAGCTCCACCGTGTGGGCACGGCCGTGTTCTGCAAGAGGGAGCACACAATGGTCGGGATTCATCAAATGTCAGCAACCAGAAGCCCTCAAGCACGGTCTGTACTGCTTTCACAAGTTAACCACAAGATTCTCACTAAAGCATAGCAGGTGCTGGACATTAAGAGATGAAACCCGCTCACTAGAGCGAAAGCATCACTAACGTAGCCATGTGGCGCCAGATATATATATATATATATAAAAAATCTAAACTGGTTCTACTTCCTCCATTACTAATTTTAGGTCACACCCCAGTGGAAGGACGGAAGGAAGGACGGAGGGAGGCATATGAGTCGCCAAAAGAGGAAGAGACAGGGAAGGTCACAGTAGTAGCTCGACCACGGCGGTGAGTAAGCATAAGCATGAGTGTGTGTGTGTGTGTGTGTGTGTGTGTGTGTGTGTGTGTGTGTGTGTGTGTGTGTCAGTATGAGCACAAGGAAGGTCTGGGTAGGACAAAGTGGACCCGCCTGCCCACACAGATGACCAGAGAGCAAGTACGCCATCGAGCTGGTGGCTGCCAAATAATCCGACGACAGCAAGACCGCCAGCCGGACAGTCAGCCAGCTCCCCATGCATGCGCACGCACGCACGCACACAGTCATCCAGACGGCCAGCCAACGATCCATGCCTGCAAGATGTGTTACTTTTTGCTGCCAATACCGGCGGGCCAGCAGGCAGAGCGAGAGCACGAAGACACTTCAGAGCCGCCTTATCTGGCCTTTAGCTCTCTCACAGAAACAACAGGGCTGCACGGCCTAAAAACCTTTACCTTGCTAACTGAAGCATGGCCAGCCGTGTGTAGCAAGTGCATCAAAGCATATGATGCACTTGTATTATTTTGACACCTCTTGTCAAATAGCCCCTCGACGACGGGTGTTCATCCGGGAGGAGACTTATCTGTTCAATATCTTCACTCGTTTTCAGCCACTACAGGAAAAATATAACTCAATGAAAACTCAGCCTTTTCAGTTATCTTCCAGTAAAACGGTAACATTTTGTCAATTCAGAACCTGACATATTAGATGTTCGTTTGAAGTCAATGTTTGACACCAACAACTCCTCCATGGGTTTATTGAAGGCAAGCATGTGAAAGAGAGCAGTGTGTGAAACGCCTGTGAAATTCTCCATAGATGCTCGGCAGTGCTTAGTCCAGCGTAATGTGTTTAACTGTTCCGACATTAAAACTCAGCATCTTCTCTGAGGTGTCTGCACAGCGTGATGGATGGAATTCTGCTGGACGCCCTTTAAAAGCTAGACGATGTAACTTTTGAAGGAAAAACAAAACAACAAACTTCCTTTTAATAAACCAAAGAAACGCACTCTTACTCAATTCAAAGCACTCGGGGGTTTTTGCTGCCTCCATCATACTTGGTCTGGTATGACCAGGAGCATATATGGTGGCTAGTGTTAGCTAATGCTAGCAAACTTAAGCTAGATATTGTTGTGTAACTGACATATTCGAGTCAGTTCCCTGACTTTATGGCCCCTCTACTCGTGTGCGACGTCCATGCCAGTCTCAACGATAACTTTGTTTAATTTGTGTACTTTTCTTTTGAAAAAGTTCTTCTCTTCATCATGTTCACTATGTGTTTTTTGAGGGTTCTTCATGTTCTGCGTTTTTGTGTACCGACTTTATTTTACAAAAAAACTTGCGTGAGAGAGAGCGCTAGCAGGGCTTCGATAAAGAAATGACAAACACGTATGATTTCAGTTTGGATTTCAATGAATGGCCACACAAATTACTCTGCAGTGACAAAACATCTTTTTTACAGCTCGGATAATTTAACAATCTATTTGAACATCTAATGGGACTTTGAAACATCTGGTGCTACATCTGACTCTCTTTATATCCAAAAGTTAAAAAGAGAAGCGTCTGAAAGTAGTTCCTCTCTTCAGAGCACCCGTCTTCATCAGGGCTACACCAGCTATTTGCTGCTTGCGTTGCTATTACTACCCACCTCCCAGAAGCATTTATTTAGATAATACCCTCATTGAGACGAGCACCGAAATTGGCTTGTAATTAAAAGATGCCGGGGATTCTGGAGAGAAACAAAATAAAAGAAGCCGAGTGAGTTATTAAGGTTCTTTCCTGTGGCTTAAAAATCAAACGGCACCTGGATGCTGATTGCATCCATAATACTACCACACACACACACACACACACACACACACACACACACACACACACACACACACACACACACACACACACACACACACACACACACACACACACACACACACACACACACACACACACACACACACACAAGAAGAGAAAGAGATAGGAGTGTGCAGGCAGGCGCACAAAAACACGCAGAGATGACGGATACACACGCTTTCACACACACACAAAACGCCTCCACAAACACATACGGAGTTGGCACATCGGGTGAGGTAATGTTCCCTCCCTTCTGCCTTCCAAGCACACTTCCTCTGCCTGGAATAATTGCTGCCTGGCTGCTCGTCTGGGAAAGCGAGCTGCTCCGTTCATTAGTTGCTCTAAATATCAGACACGGCATCACTTTTAAAGGCTTAATTTCACCGCAGTCACGGCCCCTTCTCTCTGATCCTCACCCGTCGAGAGCCGCGGAGTGTGCTCGCCATTCTCGCAGGCATGACCCAAATAGATAAGCAGTAAATGTACGGGGGCCCTTTCTTTTGGCAACCGGGAGGAGGGGGGGGGGGTATTAATGGATGGAGACGACAGCGAACGAAAGGGCGCATGCTTTGCCGTGGGAGGGTGTCTGAACCCGAGCGGAGCGACAGTGACGGCGGCGGAAAGGGAGCGGTATCCATTTTCTCACAAAAGCGGCAAAACAAGACGTCCGTTTCCATGGAGACCAGCAAACAGTCTTATTTCTTCAGGGACCACTGGGCTTCCTGCGGTGCTCAGTGATTGGCTCATTCTGATGCTGCAGACACAGCAGCCGAGGGAGGTGGCTCGCACTGCTGGTCTCAAGAGCTGTGAGGGCAGGAGGAGTTCAGCTGACCGGACCTGAAGTCACTGCGGTCACAGACGACGAGCCTCCGACCTGCAGCCGGTTTCTGTTTCTTATGTGACACTATAGTGAAGCTGAGAGGGACAAGTCGGAAACGTGTGATGTGAAGCATTTCTACATCTATATTCGGCCATAAATCAGAGCAGGAATAAACCTTTTGAATTAAATGGATATTGCAGAGATTCTTTACCCCGACTTATCAACATACTATGTTTGCATGGACCAAAACACACAGAAGATGGGATCACTTGATGTGTTCAGAAGTACATCTGGCTGCACGGTTAGATGCCACCTTTTTCCATCATCATGTAAAGAAACTACAATAAGGATAAAAAAAAAAAAAAAAAATTGCTGTCAGCAGCTTGGATAGTAATTCGGAGCCACGCACTAGCAGTGCCCGTTCTTCTAACAGCCCGGGTCACACGTGCACTTTGTTCTGTAAATGCTCCAGCAGTTTTACATGTCGGCTCCATGGCTGAAAAGGACCGCGTCCACAAGCAGTTGTTTGTCCACAGACGGTTGCTCTGGGAATCTGTTTCTGCCTCCAAAGGTCAATGTCAACATGAAGCCGATAGCACACAAGCTCATGATCTTTTTGGACATATAAATATATATATATATATATATATATATATATATATATATATATATATATCTCTATATCTGCATGTTTTGTGTTGCCTCCTTAAGATAGCAATTTAATAAATGTCTTATTTAAGAATGCAAGTATATGAAATTAGTAAAATAAACAACTTGACCCAAATTCAGGAGGTAGAAATGAAATGAGGATATTTGTAAAATGTGTTTTTGTGAGAGAATGTATCTGTCGACTAGTGTCATAAATGCCTAAATACATTTACTCATTGTTACATTACAATAACATAGTAAGAATAAGTCACTTTTACATGGATACTAAAGCATATGCTATGTCAAAGCAGCTTTGTACTAAGTTGAAGATAAGTTTGAACAGTACCGCTCCCTCTTTAAGTTATCTAGGAGGTCTGTTAGACAGTCATCTTAGTGGGGAGGGTTTGGCATTGAAGATGGACACCAGTGTCAGAAATCCATCTGATACAGTCTAAAAAGCTGGATCGGGTATCAGCGTGTACACAAATATATGCACCGATCCAATATCATATCATTTATCAGCTAATTTACGCTACACAGGAACAACAACAACACATCACTCGCTACCCGATCCGTTCATCCTGCATGATCTTTCCCCTGATATCGCTACATTGTGAACAAATCTGTGTTGATATCGGCAGGAGAGCTAGTCAACGTTAGCGGTTAGCAGCCGGTGGGCAGAACAGCCCTAAGGAGCTAAATAACAGTATTATTAATGACCACATCTTTTTTTTTTTAAAAGAACAAATTGTGGCTGATGGAAAACTTGTGTTTTATATTCTACTAGGGGTGATTTCATTGATTGGGATATTTATTGTGTTGGATTGTTGGTAGTTTGACGTCACCTGGACTCCTGCATCCTCGCTGCCTTCGTATCAAGGAACACAACAGAAATAAATCATGGACTTTATTGTGTCATTGACACTTTTGCAGTTGTGCACAATGGTTAGAGCACAATGGTTAGAGCATAAAGGCTCTCTGGGTTAATGCAGAAGAAGAAATCATTCCATTGTCTCACAAGAGGTGCCTCCACCACACAGTGAAGAAAAGACAGACAGTCCTAATTGCAAAGCAAAACATTGTGTCCTTGACTTTGACTGTTTGTGAAAGATACGCATCACTTCCTGTCCTGTCCTGTCCTTGGAAAATACAAGGCAGGTTTTATTGTCTGACCCGTCCTTGGAAATGATTGGCACCTCTCTGCCCTTGAACAGCACGACACATTGTCTTGTATATTCACCTTCAGGCTGACAATGAACGGAGCTTTAAAATGCGACAGCAGTGGTTGAAGGATAAGTCAGTGTATGGTGGTGACAGACGGGCACAGACTGTATTCCTGGTAATTTGATTGTGTCTGTGTGTGTGTGTGTGTGTGTGTGCGCGCAAGTACTGAAGGGTCTGAGTATTTTCGTTAAAAATTAAGACACAGGCTGAAATGATCACCTGCTTCAATCACAATGAACTCCCTGAGATCGTAACATTTAAATGCATTTGTTATATACAGTCTTAGGCACTGTACTGTTAGCAGATTTCCTCTGTCAACTATCTCTGACAAAATTAAAGAAAACAATGGCCAAACATTTAAAATGTTCATAGTTTTCCCTCCGTTTCTGTTAGCTGGATGATAAACTTGCGTTACATTAGCTTAATAATGACTGTAGCAGGAGTTAGAATTAAAGTTTTAGATCAAAATGTTACATCTACCAGTTATCTTGGTAAATATGTCATACAGTTCTTGATTCTACCCATAAATAGCATGACAGTAGTTATGTTAACATCCTTTTTGTGTGAGATTGGAGGTGTGGTCAACATACCGTCACCTTCTCTAAATCAGCTTCTGAGGAGGTGGGAGACAGGGGGCTGATGGGACTGAGGGAGGGGGAGCTTCCGACACTGGAGACGTAGTCGGGATCAGGAACGTACAGAACCTGCAAACACAATCCATTTCTGTATTTACACAGGCACTGCCTTTGTGCAAACACGCATTGCAACCACCACACACACACACACACACACACACACAGAGATAAAGAGAATGTCTCGCTCACACACATGCATACACAAAACACACCAACCACAAAGCAAGACAAATAACATGAATGAATAGCTTCATGCTACTGACTGGGATGAACAGAGAAAGGGAAAGTGGTTATGACAGCAAGTCGATGTGTCAGAAATGTCAGTGATGGGAACCGAGGGTTTTCATGTAGTTAGAACACAAACCATGTTTAAATTTGATTTATTTCTATATAGGACAGCAACAACAAATTATGTTCATTATTAATATGTGGATTATTTTCTCCATCAATTTATGAATCATTTGGTCCAGAAAACGTAAAACAAAAGTAAATTGTTTCAGCTCAATCTCTATATTGATGGAATGTGTGGATCTGTGTTTCGCAATAAAAGCAAACCAACATATGTCTATTGCTATTTACAGCGATGGGGAGCTATATCTGTTGCATTATGTAGTGACACACAAGACTAAAGGCAAGCTGTTTAAGAAATAGTTTGACCTTTTAGGAAATATACTTATTTGCTCTCTGACTAAGAGTTAGATAAGAAAATCAACACAAGTCTCATAGCTAATCGTTTAGCTAGCTAATGAAACATGTTAGCATGTCACAGGATTATTTTAGCAGTATATGTCGACCAGGAGTGCACCTGACAACTAAAGTAATGAAGAACAATGATTAAGAAGATAGCTAGTTAGCGAGCTAATGTTAGCTATGCATCAGCAAGATACTGTAGTTAGCTATGGCACTTGCAAACACAATAATGCATAGCTTTCTGATATATCCACATTCCACTACAACAGAAGTTGCATACTGTCAAAATGCTCTGGCTTAACATACAGAAATATAGTTAGCCTAAAGCTGACTTTAGGACAAAATGCTTTCTGATGCCTCACTTTTGTCTTCTTCAAGGTTCAGTTTTTCAGTTCGTCACTTAGTTATGGGTTCTTATCCCACCACATAGCAGCTGTGTACACACTTTTCTGTTTGCTAGCAGAAGAAAGTGAAAAAGATGCATCTTCAAACAAGACAAAGTCACCAAAGAGCCATGAAGTATTTTTCCCTCTGGTGTGGGCGGGACTTCTTTGCCCTCTGTATCTATACGTTGTGGTCGACAGAACCATGCTAGTTGTTTCCAGTCGTCGTGCTAATTCATGCTAACCATAGCTTCATATTCAGAGTAACGGCATAAGAGTGGTATTGATCTTCTGATATAACTCTAAGCAAGAGAAGAGTATTTCCCAAAATATTGAAATGATCACTTAAGAGAGGGATTTAATTTGACCCCAAGAAATACAGAGTCAAAATATAATTTTGTCACTTTCCCTCAACAAATCTTGAATTTGACTTTGTTGCTGAAGCAATAAAATATCTAGGATGAGAAGCCTGGGAGGCTGGCAGTGTGTTTCGCGGTTTAAAGATGGGATGTTTTGCGTCATGTTGTCGGAACTAAAAAAATCTTTGGGACAATTCAAGCACCACATATATTATTGTATCTTTTTAGAAACAAAATTGGTCCTTTGCAACGGATTGCATCCTAATGGGACAAATTACACTGTAATTAGCAGGCAATTAAGTGATGCAGATAGTAGGGATCTGAAAAGTGAGTCAGCAAGTTCCTCAGAGAGTTGAAGGATAAACACATAAAGCATGTGATGTTCCCAAAATAAATTCTACATCCAATTTCTCCACCTGGATTCCCAAGTGCACAGTAGAAAATGTCTGGTGATGGTGAGATCAGGACAAGTGACCGGAGCGTTAGAAGGAGTGCATGTGAGGTTGCTGGAGGACAGTGATGAAGTGATGCAGCTGAATATTTTAGTGAAGGCGTGCACGGCGGTTCACACCTGGCCAGGCACCACTGCTCTGGAGAACAGCTTGTTCAGCTGAACCAGTTCGTTGGGTGTGGTATCAAACTTGAGCGCAATGTTGTTCAACGTGTCCCGCGATTCCACCTGGATCACAAAACAAAAGAAAGGACACAACAATCACACTCCTGAGTCTGTCCAGGGCATTCTCATGACGCTGTAGAGGGGAGAAGACTTGGAAGACGTGACACAGATAATGAGAGAGAGACAGAGAGAGAAATACTGAAAAAAAACAAAGCTGTGCAATTATTACTTAAATGTTTGATTTTTGCATGTTAGATTTGGGGATGTTATACAAATCGAAGCTGTCAGCTGTTGACCAGGAATAGATTCCCACGGGAGGCAAGGATGCTGGCAGAAATATGAACCGACATGAATGTCAGCAGCAGTTTCGTGTTATCTTGTGAACCACTCAAGTAGCTACAGAAACCTTTTTTCCCCCAATTTAAAATAAGTTAGACTCTTATGTGCATAGGGTCCACGGCAAACTATGAATTGATCGTTTTCATTATTGATTAATCCTTCAGTCTATGCACCATGTTGCACAAAAAGCCCTTTGACCGTTCACTAAACCCCTCCCCTGAATGGGGATTGGTCAACCATAGCTCAGCAACTGTAACTAGGCACAGCCGGTCTGTCAAAAAACGATGTTCTTTATATATATATATAAAACCTTGTTCATGACTAGTACATCCGCTGTGGTATAGCGTTTCGTCTTGTAATGTTAACACTGAAATATACTGTTTGAAAAGACAAAGTAAAAGCCCTGCGACTAACTAGCTCTACACTTAATTCAATTTGATAAACAGATCCTGAACCATATCGAGTGTGCAAAGAAGCAGAAGAAGAGGCAGCGCTTCACCTTAGGTTTAAGGTATCACACTGGCTCAGCTGCTGCTCCCTGCTGTTTTTAAACACACAGGTGCGTTGGCTTATCTCCGCCACTTAAAATCCATACAACGGAGACGTGCTCCACGTGTCTGAAGCAGTTAAGCATCCCAACATGCCCCGGTGGGAGTTTCTACCTTCCAAATAAGGATGACAACCATGTCAGAAAGTGCCTGCGCGTGTGAGAATCATGGTACAAGTGGAAAAAAAAAAGTGAGCTCAGGGGAGAGGACCAGACAGACCCTGAGCCGTGTATAATTAGGACAGGATAATGGCACTGTATGCTTTAGTGCAACAGTCATGGGAATGCCTCTGTGGTTCTCAGCATGTGGATGTGTGCAGCTTTCCTTGAGAGTGTGTGTGTGTGTGTGTCTGTGTGTGTGTGTGTGTGTGTGTGTGTGCGTGTGTGTGCGTGTGTGCAAACAGCCACACAAAAACAACATGGAATGACAGCATCTCCAAATTGTTCACATGACAGATTGTTTCCAGGAGGATATTCTGGCAACAGACAAGCAGACAGACAGACAGAGACAGGTAGTAGACTAAGGGGAAATAAGACAGACGAGCTGGAACATTAGTAACACAGAATCATTGTGTGTGTGTGTGTGTGGTAGTCACACATGACCTGATCACGGTCGTGTCGTCGCATGACAACAGCGAGGAAAGAAGCAGAAAATGCAGAAACTCAGAAGCCGCCTGCAGCCGGTGAATGTTTTCACTGTAACTAACTCGGTAAAACTCAGAAACAGACACACGAAGTGTGCATGGACTAATATTTGGTTTGAAACAGAGCTCTAAGGAATTCATTTTTCAAATATTTGAAAAATAAAAAAAGTGAGCTTGAGTTAGCGAGAACAATAGAGGCTGTATGGCATCGTTCCCAGGAATCTGTGGCTTCAAGAGGAGCAAATCAAGCTGAAATATTCAAAGTGTGTTATTGAGCCTGTTCACTTGAGCATCTTCTGATGATGGGATAGAGCAGGGCTTTAGGAGAGAGGGGCCAAGGCCGGGGACTGGGTTGTGGTGGAATGAAGCCAGGCCAGGACCTGGCTTCATTTCTATTAAATAAATCTGCCATTCCTACACAACTCAGATTTTACATTGGCATAGAAATCTGTGTTTGAATTTGAATTAAATATGTTGCGTTTTTCCTCTCAGTCGTAGGGGAAACACTGCTGATCAAGTATGACAAGGTGGTGCATTTCCTGCAAGAAGCAGGAACAACAATTTGTTTAGGGCAAGTACAAATTGCCTTTGGGCAAGTACATTTCTGACCTGCTTGCCACACTGGAAAAGTAATAATGGTGAACCCCGCATTCAAAAAACCCTTGGCCGTGTATTGTATTTGACAACAATTCACAAACAGTAGAATGTTTGTCCATGCCTCCGATACTAAATATTTAGGTGTCATTTCAAATGATCACGGTTATTTCAGTTGGTTAAAAAACCCTGTAATGAATGGATTCAGGCAAACACCCATCCATCATGAGGCTGAGGCTGAAGCGAGTCCACTACAGGCAGCCAGGGGAATAACAACAACAACAACAACATTGACACAACGTCTCAGAGAAAACCCTCTTTGTGATACCGACCACAGTCATGTGATAGAAAGCTGGCTAATGAAGGCTGAAATCCAGCAGAAACGGCCACTAACAGACTAATCACCATGAAAGCACAGTGACAGCAACACTGCCGTGTCACTTGTGTTTGGTTCGAGGGCAGAGCTCAACGTTTGAAGCTGAAAGGTCTTGTGATGTTGAGGAATTAAACTAAGTGGGTGAAGGAGCATCTTGGAGGGCCAACGTAAAAGCGCTTTGGGTTTTGAAACTGAAAACTGCAAAGTTGAACCCAGAAATCTCAGCAGCAGACAAAATAATTGTGGAGTGAATTGGTTTTGATCAACAGTCCTGATGTCATGGGACTCGACTATGAGACTGAACTAGCTCGGGGGGGAAGACAGCGGGCCGAGGGTGTACCAAGTGTGAAACTGAGGCCCAGGTTGCGGGCTACACTGGGTTTGGATGCACACTAATCAGATGTGAGGTCAGTCACGCTGCTGGGATACAGTCTCCATGACTCAGCAGTGTGAGTATTTGTTTTTGTGTGGACAACAATGAACAAGGCAGGGCAGGGATGCATTGGGCAGTATGGACTGGGTGGGCAGGCTGTGCAGCGCTGACTGAGTTACGAGATCACTGGCAGTCGTTACACATTGAGCAGATCTACACCATAGATGAAGAGGATGATGAAGATGATGGTATGGGTGGAGGTTGACTATTCGCGCCCGGTAACTGGTTGTAGAAAGGGCGGGGCAATAAACCCATAAGATAATTCATCTTGTTTGAATGCAATGAGGAAATCATATATAAAGATATCGTGATACACAATTGCGTCATCTAAATTGATAATAAGCACGCACTAACTCAACTTTCTCAGAAAATCTGAATTGATGAGATAAATCAAACTATTGTCATAATGCCGTCACACATTGGGGGCGTTTCTTAGTCACAGGTCATATTTTTCCAAATTCTTGTTTTTGGTTGATATTTTCTGAGCTTTGAACGAATGAAGGCATCAAACAACCAAGTTGTGTGGAACGGACAGTGTGCAAAACGTACACTAGAGTGCACAACAACACAGAGGCGCCGGAGTCCGAACCAAGACGGCAAACTTTATTGCTCCTTTCAACCTCGACAAAAGACCAGACTCCTTCTGTTCTTACATTTCAAAATAAAAGCCCAAGATAAATACAATGGGTAACAGTTTACCAGAGGGAACTCAAATTCACTCAGAGCATTTTGCTAAAAAGAAACTTGTTAAGTAGCTTACGGTGGCTTAGGCTTTACAAGAGTTTACCTCAGACAGACTCTGCTCTGGGTTAATAGGATCCCGCTAGTTGGTCCTCTGCCTGCGCCAATCTATTCAAACCTTCTGTTGAGAAAGTGTTGCAACTTTCACAAAGTGTTGATGAATAGTTTTGAATTTTAGCAGGCGAGTATTTTCGTGTTGTTTATTCGTCAAGTCCCTTGTGTGTAAAGGCCTTTATTCCGATAAATCTGTAACTGTGTGTGTACATGTTAAAATAGTCAGTGTAAAGCTGGAAATAATTAAAAAGAAATTCTCTGTAATTTAACTGTTGTATTCATTTTGTACTAAAGATCTTAATTAAATGAGAAAATGCTCACTCATTTTCATTTTTCAAGCATGTATTTCACACAGGAGTATTTCATAAAGTCTATTTATAGAATTACCAGAAAACATGTTATATTGTATATTGTGAGTATATGAACTATATGGTTGGAGGAGACTTTATTCCATGTCGCCCAGCCTTCGTTGCAGCTGGATTCAAATGAAGCGAGGACCTTCCTTTACCCCTCAAACACCGTCACTGACTACGTCGATTAAAAACTAAATAACTTATTTTTCTATCAGTGTGACAAGTGAAGAATGACATACTGATTCACACACAGACCGCCTGTTAGTCCCGATGTCTATTTGTGCCCTGTTCACAGACGGATCTCCTTGAAGGGTCAAAAGTGGAGATACACAATAACAGCAGTTTGTTGAGATGATTAAATTGTCCGGCTAGATTAAATGTTAATTTGATCAGTTTCTAGGAACAAATCAAATTAGAAAGGCGTCCTTCATATTTCAAAATGGTATTTGATACCTCTATATCTTCACTGCTTGTTCATCAGGCCAGATTTAATTCAATAATTCCATCAAAGATGAGATCGAGTTAAACGGAGGTTGCACAGCAACCGAGGCCCTGAAGACTTGGACAAAGCTTTAGAAATGAACGGGATTTGTGTTACAGACCATTCTGGGAAATAGAAAGGAAGACGTCTAAGATGTAGTACACAAAGCTGCCACATTACAGTCATTTTGGAAATTTGAATACCATTCGGATGCATCTGCTGTTGTTTTTGATCAGATTGAGAAGAAGCCAAACCCAGCCAACCGAACTGGGTTCATCCTCTGCTGCTGAGGGCATGATGTTGAGGATTTAACTGGTGATCAACCTGGATACTGTTGGTATCAAGCATACCAAAGGTTTCTCTATGTTGCATGTAAATAACCCAAGAGTCCAAACCGAAATACTAGCTTGCATGTCGACACACAAAGACCAACTCGGTGCAAGATTTTAGCACCACCAGTCATCGTGTTGAAATACTCTCGCACAGAAACTGCTTCGCTTTATGTCTTTGAGATTAAGCTATGCAGCTAACACTTAGAAGAAAAACTGTGTTCATCAAAATGATGTTAGGTTATTCCATAAACACATTCAAACTATCCCTAATGAATCTAAGGTGATAATGGAATAATGGTATTGGAAGTTAACTCTGGGCCTATTTAATAGGCTAAATGATTATGTTGTGATGGGATTTATTCGTATAAATTTAAAATAATAGTAGTGGAATAGTATTGATAAAACTGCCTTTCACCATAGCGTCTGAAACAAATCCCCCAATAGAGACGTAAGTGGGATGTGGTGACAGGTGCGTGTCCCATGTCAAGCGTCTCCTCATAACTGCGTCGTTAACAGCTGCTCCTTCATAACCTGTCATCTCATCCGCGATGGGAGACGTACTGTTTCGCTCAGACAACAGCGGCACGTCGGCTTGATGAATATCCCGTCCTCCAAGTCACAGGGTTCACCTCCAGAGAGGCTCCACAATGACACGTGGGTTCACAACACAGCCTTAAAGAACACAATAATAGCTTCACAGTACAGCAGTAAAAACTATTACTGTCGTGTGCCATAAAATTAGCAGTCCCATCCCAAAGGTATTTACAATCTGCTGCTCAGCATTTATATGATGTCCTTGGTACAGGGCTGGCATTTTATGATTGGAAAGTGTATTCAAATCGACGTCTTGTTTTAAGGGGCAGAAGGAGTTTTTTTTGTTTGTTATGTTAGGAACATAAGGAGTTAATCATCAGCAGAGCTCCTACAGTGTCAGAGCCTTTCATGCAGGCGGCTTCAGCACAGGGCATCGATTCTCCCTTGGTGCTATTTGCTACCGTCTCATCCATGAACTATTTATTTTTAGCTTTATGGCTCCGCTGTTGCTCAGTACAAAGCCGACCCTATAGGACACTCAGGTCTGCAGGACATTCACAGCTGCTAAAACACCCTTTGTTACTCGGGTTTTCTTCAGCATTCTGCGATACGAGGACACCTATGTGGCCGTTATTGACGAAAGCGCTGCTTTCTGCTCTCAAACTAGATATCTTAAAGCCTGTAGCCTGGACCAATGACTGCTGCTGGCTGTCCTATCAAATAGCTGCTCTGGTAGCTCTCGTATCAGCCAATCAATGTGGGTCAAATATCTGCTGTTGAAGTAAACATTGGCAGAGCCAGGCGGTGGGCTGATCTTGGCACTAAATGTGGCGTTCATTAATAATGGTATGATTCAAGTTTGCCCTTTAAGCTTAATTAATCACTTAATCTACATATGAAATCATTGTTAGCAACACGAGTGTCTTCGTGCGTCACAGGACCACTGAAATGAGCCATGTGACTCCACCGAAAACCAAGAAGAGACGCAGCCGTCGATCCCACCGTAAGGGGAGCTATGTCCAACTCAATTAAGCAGCAGAGGACAGGGGACATGTAGATGTGACCCGCTGTTATTGACACGAGAACGAGAGGGAGGGGGAAAGAGACTAATCACAATCAGGATCATAGCCACTAATGACAGGTGCACCCTATCGTCTTATCCTCCAGATCAATAATAGCCATTATTCATCTCGATCTGGGGATGAATAATTAAGCTTCTTCCTGTTCGGGGGCGACGTCTGTCCTTCTTAGCAGAAGGGTAGCGGAAGACTCACCGTCACAGCCATCTCGAGAGTGACTGACGTGTAGCTAATGGTCACCTTGTTGAACAGGAGAGGACGCACGGATTCTACAAGGGCAGCCGGCTGGACGGCCAAAGACTAATAGCTCCATTAAAGAGCCTCGCTGGCATCTCGGTGGGAACGTTAAGTGTGGAACGTGAGAGCAAATCCACCAGCGCTACTGCGAGAGGCCAACCACGCAAATAAGATGCACTCTCATGTCTTTTCTTGGTGGGAAGAAATGTGTTTTAAAAAAAGGTAACCATTCACAGGTGTGGGACATTCTCACTGAAAATAAAAGAAACTGGAGAATAGTAAAAAAGAGACGCCACAATGATTTAAACTGGAAATAAAACTCAAACCGAGCACCGTTTCATCACCCCTTAATGCCATATCAAAGCAGCCATCGCTCCTCATCTTATAATGAAGGATGAAGCCCAGCTATGGCATGACAGTTGCCATGGCGACTTTGTCGTTACTACGCTAATGGCATGTGCATTGTGTGCAAACACACCCTTTCTGATGGTTTGCAGACCTACATTTAGACCCTGTCTGAGTGACCGGGGGGGAACAAGTCTGCTGTCTCACCCTCAAGCTCTGATGGATCTCTGTGTGCCCGGCACGGATCCGCTGCTTCAGGCTTTCATGGCCTTTCCACTGATTTACCAACACAAAAGTGAGAGTCACTTTGACTCACTTTGTTTTTTCAACGCAACTTTTGTTATCGGACGCGCCACATCGGAACTCCGCTGTGTCCGCACACTGTGACTGATCAGATATTTGTCGTGGACCAAACACTGGTTGTATAACATTTTCCATTAAATTCATCACAATAAAAGCTCTAGTTATTTTTTTCTGCTTACTCGTCCTCCCTGCTTTATTGGTAGACTTGTTTTACTGAAGATAACACACTAAATCTCACTGATTCGGTGCTTTAACACATTTTCCTATAAATTATTCACAATAAAAATTCCTCGTTATTTTATACTCGAGACAAAATATCAGGAAATGTTGGGTTTTCCTCATCAGTAACTTAACGGGACTCAGACAGCGGGTCCAGCTGTGCCCCAGCTGTGCCCCAGCTCCGGCTTGCCTCTTCACAGCCAGGCCACCTCCACATGTTGTCCGGCTGATCGAACCCCAATGTGAGCATGAGCCAATCAGGGAGCTTACATCACTCTAATCAATACGTTCAAAAGTGGAATTAACAGCCAAGTCATTTTGTAGCTTGGCTAACTAACAAAATAAATCTTTATGTAGCTTATAAAATAAAAAAAATGGGAAGCCTGCTAACAGCGCCGATCCTGCCCTTGGTTTTTATGGGGACAACTGGTCGTAGCGATGGGACAGTTCGTGTCTTAAACGATTGTCCCACGGGTGCACGTAGAAATAACACAAGACGTTTATCGCCTATGGCCAGTAATGCATTCTCAAAAATGACAAGACGACTGAAACAATGTTCCATCTCTACAGCTTCTCCCAGAAATCACAAGCTCCAACATGAAGGTGGAGTGTGAGCGATTGTTCAAACATGGTTCAAATCAGAGTGAGATGCTGACATCTGGGTCTCTCTCTTCTACCCATCCAGCTGTCTCCATCTTCTCCACATGCATTCCCCTCCATCCCCTCCTCCGTCCCTTTTAGCGGCACCGTCCACGCACCCCTCCGATCACATCATTCCTCCATCATCCTTTGACTCCTCCTGCTCTCAGACAGCGAGCTGTGAAGGAGCTCAAACAGTGGGATCTCCTCTCCCACCCAGCAGTGAATAATGCAATCAGAGCGACTGATTGTCGGGAGGGTTCGAAGTTAAGAACGCCGGCGATGTGTGTGTGTGTGTGTGTGTGTGTGTGTGTCTTTCTGTGCACGCACCCACGCACACACACGCACGCACACACACACGGCAACCGCTGCTTGACTCATCTAATGTTCGCAAGTCCTCTCATGCCCACAGCTCTTCCTCTGAGCCCAGCTGAAATCCATTCCACCTGCAGACTGGTGACACTGAGAGACCCTCTTCACATCTGGTGAAACTGTGACACATCTGGATCACACTGTAGACCATAAAGAGTAGTTTCTTTTAGCAGCATACTGATGCTGAGAGCCCAGATGCTAATTTGAAGCATGCTAACATGCTGTTCACCAACATTTGATAATTATCCATTGGACAACATAAAGCTGAGGCTGATGGGAATTGTATTTTTGGCCAGACGGCAAAGTATTGGACAAATTAGAGATTTTGACCTGATGATGGCGTTAGAGGAAGTTATTACAATTCATCCTCACGAATGCGGAGGGATCACCGGAGTCTTCAGGATTCATCCTCTGGGAACCATGAATGGCTGCTGAGATATTTCACAGGATAAGTGTCAACTTTGACCTGCTGGTGGCGCTACAGGAAAAGTAAGAGGATCATGAGGGTTCATCCTCTGGGCACCATGAATGTCCGTGTACAAATTGCAAATGTCCCCCATCCGATAGTGAATACGCATTTCGGGGCAAATGACCGAGAGCCATGACAACTGTTTAACTCCAACCCACGAGGGCACACACAGCTGATGAGGCTGTCTGACCGATCGTGTTGCTGGCCAGAATGACAACACGGTGAACGCTGACAACCTCCTTCTCTCCACTGCAGCCTACAATCTGGAATCCAGACAGCCGCTCCCCCTAAAAACTGCTCTCTCGTGTCATTATACAAAATGTAATGAGAGCCCCGCTGTGCCAGTTCTGCTGAGAGCACCGCTGTAGACTGAAACAGCGTGTGGGCAGGGAGGGTCAGGCCAAAAGATAAACATGACTCAACAATAAACAAGAGTTGATCACAACATAGAGGTTGTCTTTGTAGTTCTGGGCCATGGTTGCTGCTGGTTAGAAGAAGGACCAGACTGCATCATTTGGGGGCACGTGTGCCTGTATTTGAGGTAAGTATAGAGGCAGCAGGAGAACAACTGGGCATGTTGTCTTTACATGGTCATCGTCTCAGAATCCCTGGGCCGACAGGTCTTAAACAAACCCCTCGGGTTATCAACCTTGCCAATTTCTTTTAAAATCGCTACAAATTTGTATTAACTTGCTTTTTTTAGTAACTTGCGAACAGCATTACTCTCTGCTGTAAACATCTATTACAGTTAAGAGACTGAATTCCTGGTTCAACCAGAATTATGTGCACACCCTCCCCCGTGGGACTTGTGACTCGTGATAATCATTTGGGTGTGATTTTGGTTTCGCCGCAAAATAATGCGCCTGAACTGTTTACAGCCCGTCTGATCATTTGACTGCTCTCGTTTCTTACTTTCCTTTTAGCGATTCCACCGTGTCCAAAGATCAATGACACTTACCTTGGAGAGTGCAATGTTTTCATAACCGATAGAAATGATGGCCAAGGCTAGCAAACTGAAATTAGGAGGGTGAGGCTCTCCCATTCTCGTTTTTCAGGTCCGCCTGCGAGCCAGCACCTCAATAGAATAGGTGAGCATCAGTTTCTAAAGCTAGAAAACTAACACTAATAAACCAGAATCTGTCCTTTAAACCTACCGAGCTATTTGCAAGTCAGGACACCCTGTGGAGCCCCGCAGTTCAGGCAAAATCCAAAATAGCCTCCCAACTAGAGCATCTACGTCCATGGTGTGATAAAGCTGGTGTGTCTGGAGATAAATACGTGCGGCCCCGCACTCTCTCCGTTCTTCATTTTGTTTGACTTTCACCGGCTGAGAGGACGGCTCACCTCTGTGCTTTCTCTCTGTTCCGCGTCTTCCTGTCTTCCTCATCCATCGCTGTTGTTCCCACGGACTTCAAACACTTTTTTTAATTGGACGCAGGTCAGCCAATGGCTGGACTTGGCTGAATGGACCGGCGTTATCAGTGTCTAGGCAGATGGGTTGCAGCTGCTCAGGTTATTTCTCAATACGAAAAAAAAAAAAAGAAAGGGACATTGAAAGAAGCCTGTGTGTGAGGTAGAGGGGTGAGGAGGAGGGAGATTGTATTGATAAGGCGGCGTAAAAAAGGAAACCCTCCTTTTTCCGGTGAGAGCCGGGCAATAGATTAAAAACGTATCTGCTGGCGAGCGAAATAAGGAAACGTCGCCGGCCACGTCGGAGATGAGTTTAAGATAAAGCCACTTCTCAATCACTGGGACTGTGGCCCCCATGTGTCTCTCTGTAGCTTGGTCCTATCGTCTTAAAAACGCTCTCGGGGGCCCCGAGCCTCCTCGCTACGTGCCGCTGCAAGCGTGTCAGGCTACAGGACACAATCATTGGCAGTGCTCGATCCATCCATCACACCAGCAGCAAACCAGTGTATGTGACATGAACACGGTTGGCATGCCGTGTGATTGAGATATGAATCTTTTCCCCCTGCAAAGTACATTTCTCCCCGTTTTCCTAACACACCAGCATTTCTGTCCGTCTCGCTGACTTGTTGTTGCACTTATCAGGTCATATGAGGGCCATGACACAGTGCTTTGGCTCTGACAAATATCCTGTTGTAGCGCTTTAGGTTGTTCAAGCCCCAGCGAGATAAACAAGGGCCTTGTCAGTCAGCGAGTCTTGGATGACTGACATGTCGGGGAGGGGCGGTGGATGCGGAGGTGGTCTCTCTGTTATTGAGGTGTTGGAGACGGGGAAATTGCCGCAAAACACTACAGAGGACACTGGAGCCAGAGTTTTGGGGAGAAGAGAGTCCCTCCCTTCCTTTCCGCTTTCTCCTTGCTCCCTTCCTCTCTTTTCCTCCTCAGCAGACGGGCAGACAGCGGGAGCTGAGCCACGGCGATCACACTCCTCACTGTTGCCACGGAGAGAGAGGCGAGGAAAAGCAGTCAGACTGCAGCTGGATTTGAGGGTCATTTCAAGAACACAACCAGGCAAAGCAGAGACGGGCTCCATTTTCAGCTCACTCCAGGGAACCAGAGCTCTCGCTCTCTCTCTCTCGCTACACCCCCCCCCCCCCATCCTCCCCTTTTCCTACACAACAGCTAAATCAATAGAAATGACAACGCAGTTGGAAGGTCATTCGCACAGCGAACTCTGTGGTGGAATGCTCGCCGATACGTGGCACGGAGAACGGGCTGGAAAAACAAATACACATCCTGCCAGCACTCCCACCTGTCTGTCCTGGTCTGATCCAGCTGGAGGAAAAACGCACGGAGCTGCTAGAATTCCTCTCTCCTTTCTATACATCAACATGCAAAATGGAGCTGAGCGTTGTGCTGCTGCACAAGGACTCTAACAGAGGATACATTGTTTCCATAAGCCTGCCACCAGCTACCCTGCACGTCTGTGCACACACACACACACACACACACACACACACCGCCTTTATGTAAACACTGTGAGAATGAGGTACACGTGTTACTGGCAAAATCCACAAAATGCGTCTCCCCCTCGCTAATGAGCTACCAAGCATGGTCGGACACGGTGTCTTCATAACACACAAGCACAACAGCTACAGACAGAATATTACTGGATCAACAGAAACCAGCAGCAGCAGCAGCAGACACACACACACACACACACACACACACACACACACACACACACACACACACACACACACACACACACACACACACACACACACACACACAGAAGAAGCAGAAGCAGCAGCAGCAGCACAGGAGCAGGAAAGCGTCAAAAACACATAACGACATAAACACAGAGAGAGAGCAGAGTTTGCTCACACGCTACTCACAGAATATTGAATGGTCCCTTTGGGTCGCTGGAACGACATGCGCCTCCCATCCTTCTTCTCCGGAGTCTTCTTCTGGCCGGTATCTGAAAGCAAGCGAGGCAAGGTACGCATTACATTCATGTTCCCCTCTCCCCAGCTTGTCACAAGCTGCCGTTTCCCAGCCCCGTGGGTAGACAGCTCATTCGTCAACAGTGAGCGAGCCAGCCAGCCAGCCAGCGATGTGAGCTGTGAGCGCCGGACCACTTTCTCTCTCTCTCTCTCTCTCTCTCCCCCTCTCTCTCTCTCTCTCTCTCTCCCTCTCTCGCGCTCGCTCTGCTTCTACCCTCCTGCCCTCACTCTCCCTCTATCCCACTGTCTTCCTCTCTCCCTCTCCCTTCTTCTTCATCCTCACCCACCGCACGGCGCAGTGACGGCCGTCGAGAGCGGTTCACCTCGCCTTCCTCCCCCTGTTGTCTCTCACGGCAGAGGGAGACCGGGCTGACCTCCATCGGGGCACCGCCGCTCAGGATGCCAGCCCGAGAGGAGAAGAGGAGGATGGATTCGGTCGGGAGGCGGGGGGTGCTAAAGCTGAAATTGGGGGCTGAACCAGAGGGGGAATTGGAGGAAGAAGGGAGGGTTCAGTGCTGCGTGTTAGTTGGGTAATGCGGGGGATGTAGCATGGGGAAGTGGCTGCTGAGGTAGAGGGTGGAGGGTTAGAGTTTTAGTTGTAGCTCCAGCTGTTAAGGCATTAAGAACATTAGGAATAATCATGGTTTCCATCGGAAGGACCTGGAAGGGTTAGAAGGTACTAGAAGGTACAGGAAGGGGCAGAGGGCAGAAGTAAAAGTCCTGGGTGGAGAATCGAGGCAGAAGATAGAAAACAAGAGGTTTTAGTCAGAGAGTCAAATAAATCAAATGGTAGAGATGGCTTTGGGGGGGGGGGGGATGAATTGAAAAGGGTGACAGAAGACGATTGAAGAATGCACATGAAGTTTCAGGGGCTGGGCAAGTTGGGAGAAACCATGGAGATGAAGGCGAGAGGGTGGATGGAACACTGAAGCAAGCAGATGAAAGACGGAAGCAAAAGATTGGAGGGGAGATGAAAGAAACTGGAAGGGGACTCTTGGGAATGGAGAAGATCTTGAAAGGGGGCAGACTTTGGTCTCTAGGGCTGAGAACGAGGAGCATGAGCAAATGGGCTCGAGGAAAAATGTACGAGGCCTTGTGGATTAGAGGTGTAGGGTGTGAGGGGCCAAGAAAGGAGCTGATCGGAGGGGGTCACCGAGCTTTGGTGAAGGGATTCCTGTTGGACATGCGTTGACCCGGTAACCCTCAAATGCCTCCCGTGAACGTCTTTTTTTTTGGTGGGCGTGGCGCATGACTAATGAGTCCCTTTTTTTAGTGGCGTTCTCGTCGGGCATCTCCGATAGCTGAAAAGATGAGTCATACACCAGCGCTGCTATTTCTGGGGCTCGGGCCTGCCTGGCAGAGAGCGAGAGGGGAGGGGACATCAGAGCTGCCTCAGGTGTAAATATCAGCCGAGTGAAGACGATGCGGTCGGTGCCGTTCATGAAATGTATGCTTAGCAAATATATGGATTTACTGTTGATGTTGTCAAACGAGAGTACAATGATTTGGATTGTATCGTTATTAAGGATTAGTTTTAACACAATTTGTTCTTTGGTTTTTAAGGGGCCGTTCACATAAAAAGGTGTAGAAAACAGCAGTCGTGCCGCTTACGTCCATTTATCCAAAGGTGCTACCGCTGTGCGCTGCGATGACGCTGGTGGTGAAGTTGCGGTAGCTTAGTCGTTAGCCTCACTGGCTAAACTAAACACTGTCAATCTGCGTTAGTTTGGCTGACCTTTCAACCGGACGTTGTTGGATGTAAAGAAGCAGGTAAAATAGTCCGTGAGCAGATCGTATAAAGCTCCGAGTAGCCCTGCATTAAAACGATTAACTTCTCCTCCATGTGTTCACGGTACACAAATATTCACGGAAGAAAGAAGAAATATCTGCCAGCTGTGATTGGTTGTTTCTCCAATCATTAGTCACATGAAGCATTCCAGAAGGTGAAGTATTTTTTTATCTCGGGGCGCAGCAGTCGTACAACACCATGTAGCTATGATCATGTAGTATATCATAATCATAATAACATCATTGAAATCCAATTTAGAGATATCATTTTGGTTAGAAAGTATCTTCTGTCTAAATATCTGGCAGTTAACTGCAGAATGTTTGATTTTTAGTGCAGGAGGTGAAAATGTCTCAATTATTTCTAGGAATTAGTTTTTTGAAGCATAAAAAACAATCATCTTTGGAATTAGTTTCTATGACTTCACATTTGTTCTGACACTATGATTATATTGCTACTTAATAGCAATTATTGAACTGTAACAAAAACTATATAAAATGAATTAATAGCTAATTATGCTGCTGTCCGCTTAGTGTTCTTTTAGTTCAGGACGACTGCAGTATGGAGTCACTGTGCTCGGGCTCCTTTCTCAACAATTTTTAGTCATTTCCGGATTATTTGCCCTTCATTCAATATTGAGGCACTCTCTTGGAATTGCTATGATATTTGATTGTGTCAACACTTCCCAGCTGGGTTAGTTAGTTAGTTAATAACCTGTAGGACTATGAAAACCTCGGGGAAGGATATTTGTGACGAGAGAGAAAACACAACGGCTGCACAAACTGTGGGCGTGTGCCAAATCAATTATTCAGTATCCAAATGAAAACCTTGGCAGGATGATTACTTTCAGCGGGACAACAGAAACTGGAGCTGTGGATTGTGTGGATGATTGCGTTTTAGTTGCTATTTAGAGGCGGGCGCGTCACAACTGTGATTCCATACTTCCCTGTTATGAAATATAATCTGCTGCGTGCCCGTTTGATTGCGGGTCGCTGCAGTGTGTCGGGCCGTGCAGTAACCCGACTCGGTTTGTAAACAGCGGAGGCGTTGATCCACTTTGTGGAAGAAATTGCAAAGACGACAAAGACTTGTGCAGTGTTTTTGCAGGCTGAGCACAGTCGGGGTTAACAGAAGATCAGGCTAGAGAGACTCCCAAATAATACAGACCGAGAGGAGAAGGGCGGAGTGACGAGACGGACAGAGAGAGAAAGAAGGACTATCGGATATGCATTAGCAGCTGTTTGCACATGGCGAGTGATTGGTCTAAAATTAAACCTCCGGCATGGACGGTGGCGCAAGAAATGGGCATTTTATTTACTCTCCGGACACACGGAGGAGCCCAGCACCGGGGCATCTTCAGTAACAGAGGCTCTGGTTTCATCCCGCTCTGCAGGAAACCAGGAGCATCTGTTGTCTCTGAGTAAGCCTCTGCCTCGATAGAAGGAAGCTACCTCTTAAGTCCACAAATCACAGCCTGTTTGTTCCAGGCGAATCCGTCCGCATCCAGTGATGCATTGGAATTTCGAATCTTGCCAATATACAAACAGATAGTATTTCATCTTTGATTTATTTTTTTCTTCCTGTCCTGCTACTCGGCCTTTGCTTTTGTACCATAACGGTAACACGTTGCACGTCATGCATTGAGACAGCATGATGTAACATGCTCAGTATGGCCGAATGGAGATGCGGAGGCTGCACAGGAAAGGCGTGAAGAAATGGGCCCGTGGCCAATGCCAATCTAGATAAAGTAAAGGCAGTTATCTGTGCCGAGCAGCATGGTGGAAAAAAACAAAAACAGGGGAGCCGAGGTCGCCGGTTATCTAATTTGTTGCTCAACAGAGTAAAACAACAGTTGCCACGGTGTGCGCCGCTGTACTGTTGTTGTTTCCCCATTAAGGACATTCTACTTGGCTCGTTAATGGGCTGAATTACAACTGCACCGGGTCAGCTGGGAGAAGAAGCTGTGTGACTCGCTCGGATGCTGAAAGGAGCGGCTGTGCGTCAGGAAAAAAACAAAGGCTGCCTCTCACCGATCTGGAATGCAAACAGTCACGAGAAGTAATGCCCGTCTGAGTAACTTAAGTAGAAAAAGGCTGCGTTCAGATCAAGGCCCGCCACAACACAACACAAAGGAGCGTAGCAGGTATCGGTGTGGGGGAGTTTGTCCTGCTGTAGGGTTGACTTGCACCTCTCTGCGGCTCCGTGGTTTAATACGTCCACGCGGGGGTCTGCGACATGAAAACTGTGATAAACCTCCCGCTGAGTGACATAAAGCTTCTTGAGGATGAAGATATTGAATTGGGTTATTAAAAAGCCCTTCAAAAAGGCATACATCTGTTCTATTAACATGCGGCCCTCTTCCTAAGATTCCTCCCTCTGTCCTTAAATTCACATTCAACAAAACACCAATGAAAAAACGCCTTAATCAACAAGTATAATAAGGCACTTGTACACTTAGGATTCCTTGAAAGGACATCGCTATGAATAGCTTGGGGAAGAACAAAACTACTCTTTCATAGCCACCATTAATGGATGTCCTCAGTGATTGAATATTGAAGACACAGTGAAACATGTCTCCATTGAAAAGACACACAAGCTGTGTAAACCTCTGGGAGTTTGTACACTCAATAAATCCAACGGCTGCCAAGGAACGCACTGAATCTCAATGATTTTTCGACTAGCACTAAATGCAAATGCTGCTGTATTTGACTCTGCAGCCGTGCTGTGTTCTGTAGCCGCGCAATCTGTTGGGTATGAATCACGGCTGCCAAATATATATAGTTCCCCTCGCTCTGTACACAGCCATGACAAAGTGAGGCGGGCGGGGAATAGGAGAGTCAACAACTAACGGTCCCTCAAGCAGCCAATTTCCCTGCCTACTGGCTACACACAGCCCTCCCCAGATGTTATTTTTTACGAGAGAAAAAAGCCCCTAAACGCGCCACAGCCGCGCTGAACAGGTGCCGAGCAGGACTAGCGAAGAGAGCTGGAGACTTTCCTCAAAAGTTTGGGAGGGAGTGAGGACAGTCAGTGGCATGGCACTTTGTGTTTTATGAAGCTTAGAGTAGTTAGTGTTTGCTCAGACTTTATCAGAGAGCTGTTGGTTCAACAGGCGTTTGCGTCACATTGTTGATATCAGTGCTACAAGATTACTTTGGTACCGATTAGTCATTGGACAGAAAATTACAAACGAACGCAACTGCTAAATGGCAACTTTTTGGATTTGGATATTTGCGTTAATATAATAGAAGTGAAGTGTCTTGATTCGTCAGGTATTTCATTTTTCTGAAATTGGAGACCTATCTGGTTATTTCATCCATTTCTCAATGAATCATCCATAAAATGATGTATCTCAGGAGAGATAGCAGGATGGCAAATTACGCATTTATATATATATATATATATATATATATATATATATATATATATATATATATATATATAAATATATATATAGTGATAGAGAATATGAGTCTACAGTCACGCTAGCAGCTCTATGAGGCTGTACTTGGGCACGACAGAGCTTTGAGCTAAATGCTAATATCAGCGTGCTAACATGCTCAATAACATGCAAGTGTTCACCATCTTAGCATATTTTAGCATACTAACACACTAGACTGACTGCAAGGGCTCTCGTAGAGTGCAGACCTCCGCCAAGGCCGTGCCCCATCTCGCAATGTTAACGACAGCGAAAAACAATCTGTGTGTCCGCCCCCGTGATCCCCTCCAAAATATAATGAGTTCTTCCTCGGCCCATGCTAAACCTTTTCACCAAGTTTCAAGATAATCTTTGTTTTTTTTTAAGGAATCAAACCAAATCTGAAAACTTCACCCCCTTGGCGTGTGTAATTAGCACCGAACACAAAGAACAGCTGAGGCTGATGGGAATGCCATCGTTTTGCAGGTATCTGGTCATAAACCCAGTATCAGACTACTGAAACATGTTGAACTGATGATGGTGCCAAATAAAGAGTTAAGGGATCTTCTGAGGACCATAAATGTTTGTACCAAATTTCGTGACACTCCAGAGTGGTGGTGTCCAGCTCCCTGAACGTAAAACTACACACGTCTATCAGGTACTTTTACAATTCCTCCAACAATATGAGGAAGCACAATCGTAGGGATTCAGGAAATTAAAGCACTTAAGTTTAGACTTTAACATCTATTGGCATAAAACAAATTGAACCGTAAAAGCCTTCTGGCACAGTTTATGGACAACATAAAGTCACTTTTTCAAAACAGAGCTGGCTTGCTAGTTGTATCTGATATCCAATATGAACGTCAGGTAAAGAGATAACGAGGCTGTTTCGCAACACAAACCAACATTGCTTTGCGATTTGCTTTTCTGGCTTGAGACACAGACACCTGTGGCGATAGACCTCAACGCTGAGTGTATGAAAGTTTAGCATGAAGAGGTGGGGAGGAGGACAAGGGTCAGAATTCAAAGTCAGATCTCTGCACCTGATTGGCTGAACGGTTACAAACTAGAGTTACAGCCTCACGGTTGTATGCCTCCCTCAACCAGTTTACCTCCATGTCCGTCCAAAATGTCATCGCGTCATTTGTGTAAAGTGGTGAAGTCACAGTGACCTTTGACCACCAGATTCTAAATCAGTTCAAGAGAACGGACCGGACGGGCGGAAAACCCAAAACACAATCAAAATACTGTGAACGCTCTTCTCCCGACATGTAGGACGCAGAGGTGGGCTGAGAGGGGACGCATGGAGAGTCGCTACTTCTGACTGGAAGTCAAGAGTCTGTGAAGAGAGACTGTGATCAGTCAGTATATGCAGAGGAATGCTTACTCAAATAAAAACAGGAGTGAAAAGTGCTGACGGTCGCACAGTGACAAAGTTAAAGCTAAGCTGGCGGTGCGGTTATCTCAACACCAAGTCGTTAGGTGGACATGACAACTTTATTACAGCGAGGGGGAGAGCTGCGAGTTCCACGGGCCTCTCTCTCATGCGCAAAAAAAAGGAAGTCATGTATTATGCATCGCGAGCTAACAGTACCTTATCATATATACCATAATAAGCAAATGATTCAGAGAGCCGAGAGGCCAAGTTCACGGACGGTGTGTGTGTGTGAAAATAGAGTCTTGCTGGTGTGCGGGTGCTACAGAGTGTGCGCCGTTTGTTTGGCTGCAGACACACACGGTCTTCATTTAACGACATGTGTAACATGCATTTAGATTATCTTATTTATACCGTCAATAACAGACAAATAAATAAAGATTTACTGCTAAAGGATTGGGGCTCACCTGGAGAAGAAATACACAAGGTGTACTGGTCTTACGAAACTGCGGGAAAGTAATTACACTCGTGGATCCTCTAATTACTTCCCTTATTGTAAGTTGCAGGAGGATAAAGGCAATGCATCATACCAACAACCGCAAATGTCAGCTTTCTTAATAAACAGCCCCCAGTGTCTCGGAAGACTTATGAATGTCACCGAATACAGAGGAGACGCGCCGACGCCACTGTATCAAGAAACGGTCCATTATTGTAACTCCGCTATAGTTCTAGCATAAGCTGTGGTCTCTGCATTGTGATGAATATACAGTGTTACAACTTAAACACAGAGAACACAGTGTGACGGGCAACATCCTGGTGCCAACACGCGCCGTACCACTCAGCTCTATATCACACCGCCAGCCTCCACGGGCCAGCCTATACACCACTCAGCTTTTATGGGAAACTTTGCTGAACTGCACTTTTCTGTGTGTGCGCGTGCATGCGTGCGTGCGTGCGTGTGTGTGTGTGTCCATGCTAGAACAGGAGGCACTGGATGTGCCCGGTCCTCTCATTAACACTCTCCCCGTGTCAGCTAGTCACACTCCCGTTGTGTCGCTGGTAATGTGGCTTAAATTCCTTACACTGCGGGTCGATTCTCTTTCCTCACTCTTCGACTGTAAAAGCCAGACGCTGGTCCGCACAGAAGGCGCGTCGACGCTAACACGCGCTCATTTCAATTAATATTCTGACGGCGCGTGTAAGTGATTGTTTCCATAGTGACGAACCTGGTGCAGACTTAAAGGGAAAAGGGGGGCGGGGGGGGGGGGGGGGGTGTGTTTAAAAAAATAAAGAGTGGTAAACCTGTCTGCAGGATACACCAGCAGCTACAGCTTGTGGGGACATTGATCCAAATCGGATTGTTCTGAAAGAAAAAGGAGAAGCACTTGGGCTGTGATCAGACAACGTGAGGCGCATCGCAGAACCGCCTTATCGTCTGCTGAACAGATCGATCTTTTTTTGATTTATTGATGCTGGGCAACCAAGGAAGTGCTAATGTTAGCTGAACACAAACCATGAACTGTACGCTACCTAATAGTTAACAGAAGGCTACAGGTCCAATGAATGAAAACAAGCAAAACGTATCGCACTCATTTGCCAATCATGGTAACCACAATTAGACAAGCTGGGCGCTTATCTGCTCGGAGTTCATTTGTTTTAACTTACAACGCCAGGTGTTCAGCAATGCAAATGCAGCGCAAAACATTTAGAAAGAGCCGCCCCAGGCTGCTAAAACGTGCTCCGTCTGATCAGGACCTTAGGCTACCTCACTGTAATAATACAGATATGTTAACCATAACCAGGCTGAAGTATTAATTAACTAGAAGGGCACCCTGTGGGAGCAGACCCCCGCCAAGGCCATGCCCTATCTCGCAATGTTAACGAAAGTGGAAAATAATTTGTGTATCTGCCCTGGGATGGGATCCGCTCCATAAAACATGAATTGTTAAGTCATTTATTAAGCAACAGCATCAAACGGTTCCATTTCCAGCTTCACAAATGTGAAGATTTGCTGTTTTTCCATGTTTAATATCGCAGTAAAATAATATCTTTCTGGACAAAACACATGAAATGAAGAGGCAACCTTTGGGCGAGGGCCGGGTATCGAACCTCGATACTTTTTTTGGTACTGGCTGAAATGTGTCGATCACAACAAATAAAGAGTTCCCAGTTCTCCGACATTGAATGTCTGCTCAGATTCTTAGACTTTTGTAAAATGTGAATTCTTAAAAACTTTGCATGAAATATAGTACGTATGCTTTGATCCGACAGTCCCCATCTTTAACTAAACACTTTGTTTCAGATTAGTGCTCGCTTGCGCTATAAACTTCTTTTATAAAATGAAACGAGAGTCTGCAGCCATGCTAGCAGATCTGTGGGGCTGTACCTAGTGATGCTTGGTGCTAAATGCTAATGCGAGCATGCTAGCACGCTCATTATATCTCAGTGATAGTTAGCAGGAGCAATGTTTACCGTGATCACCATCTTAGTTTAGTGTGCTAGTGGGCTGGCGGTGGCACTGGAGGGAGACGTGAATGTCTGCACCACATTTCATGGCAATCCATCCAACAATACACAAAAATCAACCTCATGGTGGCGCTGGAGGAAAATTCAGAGGATCACCTAAATCAGATTAGTCCACCATGGGAACATGAGTGATGGCAACCCATGCAACACTTGTTGGGACATTTCAGTCTGGACCAACTGGCCTTGCCGTGCCAAGAGCCATTAGCGTTGTTAAAAAAAGATGTTGGAGAAAATAAATTGCAAAATAAGGTTATTTTGAAAAAGCATTATTTTGCCAGCGGTGCTGAAACTCCAGCAACATGTTGCCAATTTCACAATTTTCATACATTTTTCTAACATCTCACAGACTGAACTATTAATATTGGAATAGAATAAATAGGTCAGATTAAGGGACTATGGCAACAGTTGTCAGTTGCTGCCTTAAGCAGTGTATATTCACATCGATGAAACAACATCCTTCACACCATTATGCACAGTTAGTTTCTCACCAACGCACAGTGAAAGCACTTTGATCTGCGGTTCATGCAGCTGAAAACAGGAGGTCTTGCTTAAGCTCCAGATCTCCCATCATCCTCCTCTCTGCTGTCACATGCATTCAGACTCCCGGGCCCACTAATCACACTGGGATCCCTCCAACCTTTGGCGTTAAGGTTATTGCACTTTGAGCAATATTTCTTTGCTAGTCAAACTTGCGGTGGGAGGGTGTGTGTGTGTTGGGGGTGATGAATGGTATTGCTGAAGTCTAGATCTGCATTGACTGGATCGATGGCGATGATACACACACACACACATAATGTACACTTTCTGTAGCTTCCGCAACAAACACACTGCGATCCATCTTCACCGTGACAGCAGAGACTCAGCTGATCATGTTGATAAATATCTTGGGATTGCCTCAAGAGGGATCTCACGGTAGAAAACGGAGCACGGTGTGAGCCCACATGTGTCGTCCAACCTTTGTGATGCAAAGGCGCATCTTTAAATCGGCCCGCGTCGCCCTTTCGGAGCCCTGGCTCTTTGCATCGCGGGCAGCAACACTAACCTTTCAGGTTACAGCTCTAATCAATAGCGGGAGAAGTGATGAGCTCAGCTTTGAGAAACACAAACTCTGCATTATCTCTTTTTATTGAGCCAAAAGCAAAAGGGTCCTGTTCAGGAGTAAACATTTGAATCCAGTAGAGGCCAAATGCAGGTACAGGGACTATACAAGGGGACACCGGGTGAATAGACATAAGAATATAGACTTTGTAAATAATAAGAGTTACATTAATATCAGTGACTAACACTAGGTGCATTCACTTTTTCTGAACAGCGGCTAATGGGGCCACATTCTGGGATGATTCCTATTTGTCTGAATTGTCTCCTTGCTTCCTTCAATTGTGTCCTCTTCTAGTGTCTTCGTCCCCTTCACTTACGACGCAGCAGTGAGATCAGAGCGGATCAAGTTACAGTTACTTGATTCAGCATTGTGTTTCTTCCTCTCTATAGGAATATATGTGACGTACTGTACAAAGCAGTTGATGTTACAACATTAAACAAAAAAAAAAAAGCTGAAGAGAGCCCCGCCCCCGATGTAGATATGAACTCATTCTAAGCTAATGAAAAAACAACAATCCTGAGTTTCAGGTGATTGTAATGAAACATAATTATGAATATTATATTCCATTTCTGCTAATAGATCCCCGAAATGCGACACACTGGCCCTTTAATGCTGACATGGAGTATAACAGGAGCACAGAAACACATAAAGCTAAGTCAAACTATTCCTTTAAGGCGTCGCTAATAATAAACAAATATAATTGTACAACAGAAATGAGTCACTCGCATGAGAACATATCCTTTTCATACGCAAGTGCACGTTACCGATAATACTTCATTTATACCTAATACAGTAACATTGTGAATGCAGGACTTTTAATGTAAATGAATACTTTTATATTACAGTATTGCTGCTTGCACTGAAGAACATGTCCCACGACTGTATCACTTAAAAGGCAATAAGCAGGGCGAGTTAGATAATGCTCCTCAAAGTGCTGCTCTCGTCTAACCTCAGTGTGTGATGGCCAACCAGAAACAGAGGCTGTACCACCGACAACGATCTTTCCATCTACCCAGACAGGAAAAAAAAAAAAAAGAGAAGAGAAGACAGCGTCTCCTTAAATCCATCCGCATGACTAACTGTCACACACACGGTGAGACTTGACAACATGATGAACCGTCTCTCTCCTTAGCAATAAAACGTCTTACAAACTGCTTTAGTGGAAAATCTTCATCCATAACAATACAGCACGCTTAGGAGGAGAGGAGGCAAAGAAATAATACAAGTATCATAAACTCCGTCGTCTCCTTTCCCTGAGACCACGGGTGGTGGTGAGTTGAACCACACCTTTAATAAACCACGAGGTGAGAACAAACCAGCTGGAGGAGTGCCTCTATAAACATCCACAGATAAGGACGGCCGCTCACCTCTCTGAAGGCCAGTGAGCCGGCTGTCGTTTTAGCAATAATTCTGCAGACACTGGCCAAGTGTCTTGACGCAGAAGGTTCATGTGTGGTTAAAGTTGTGACACGGGCACGGTCAACATTTGAACGCGTGGTTAACACGGCTCGGTGCTTAACACGGCTCGGTGCTTAACTTAAGCTACGGACGCAACGACGTCACTTCTTAGTACTACCTCCACGGCTCTGAGCGTCTAGTTATGAAGCGGGTGGATTTACAGTGCAGGTAGTTGAAGTGGGAGTGAGACCAGGCTGCTTTAAAAGTCGTTGTACTTGGAACTAATTATTTGCAAAATGCCTCAACATGAACCCATATTTAAAATCCACATACTAGAGATTACTTAAAGCAAACTGGTATTTATTTCTTTGTGACAATGTTATTTCACCTCCAGCTTCACCGTTTCTAGTATAGCAGTCTAGTTTAAAGTATAATGAGTTGCCAACGTTGCGATTACATTTTGAACCTCAAACAGTCACAAGCAATAAAAACATTAACCCGGCTCCCAATATAAAATAACCAAAACTGACCAGATCTAAACGCACTACAAGAATAGCATTACTAAACAAATGACCGACAGACGTCATTTAGCCTAATGTTTGACCTAAGCAGCTTAACCTCAGTGGCCTTCTACTCTACAGAACACTCAGCTGACGGGGACAATGGAGAACGGCACTAGTTGTCCTCACAACAATCATCTCGTCTGGCCTCCGTTCTGCCTTGCTGACACTCTTATCGGATGATGACAGCATTGTCACAGCTTGAAGGCATAACTTGCACTGTGCTGTGATGTTGTTCCCCTTCTTGCTTGTATGTTGTTGTTCTTCCTTGTCAAACAGACCTGAATATGTCTTTTTATATTTTATTAACTCACTTTCTAGTTTTCCCCCACAGCAGATGCATCGTCCTGTCCTCATTTTGGTGACAAACTCCTTGGAGAAAGGCACAGTGTCGGTACGGTCGTTAGTACCGTCGGCTCTTGAAACACAGAGCAGTTTGTGTGGACAAAGCGTCCCTTGAGAAGTCAGCGGGCCGTCAAACTACAGCACAGTCCTCTAAGAGGTGTACAGCGCTGCGGTCCGACGGGCGACTTAAGTCCCCTTGACGGAGCCGTAACAGATCCCGGGACTGTCTCATTACGGAATGCAGAACGAGCGACACGCTGGTGCCAGCGGCTCAAGGACTTTTTGGAAATGAAGGTGATTAAAATCACCTATTACAGCGCCGGGAGCGTCAGCAGATTGCACTTCCTGAATCATCCCGGTAATTGCAGCCGGAGTTGGTGTCAGCCTCGGGGGTGAACGTGAACAGTGAGGAATAAGGGACCACCCCGGGGGGGGGTTCAATGTCGGGAGGACAAGCGTGGCACCGGTGAATCACCTGCCGTTAATACATGGGCTCGGGTTCTGTTGATGTGATTTTATGGCCACTTCCCTGTAGCAGTGTGTTAAAAAGTTAAAAGGATCATTTGGATTTTTCTGAAGGGGGGGTTATATGAGATACTCATTCATCGTCCGTATATTGCCTCCAAACAGGTGGCGAGCCGACCGCCGTCTCCTGTAGGTAGTAATACACTGAGCATGGATAAGTACCTCGTACAAACTCACTTCAAATAATCCAGACTATCACAAGTGCTTTTAAACATGATGAAATGTATTCCGGTGCCGAACAAAATCAATCCACAAAAACTGTGAGCTGTATAATGAAGGGCACACGTTCAGGCAACGTTTCTTCTAGTCTAGTTTAATAGCAACCATTGCTCCAGGTCTTCTCCAGCGGGGCCTCCTAGAGGGCCACGTGGTTCCAAAGATGGGGGGCCGCGACACAAGTATTTCAGAAGCTTCTCTAAATCTTGTTTCTTCTCGTTAATTCTTCTTCTGTAGGTCTCTAAAAAAAGGACCCAAATCATTTTTGGGGGTGATTTGGTCTTGACTCACATCAACATGTAACCACTGATGCGATGCTTTGTCGCAAGTCACACAGGTTTGGTATCACCGTCCTTAAGGCCGCCGAGACATCTGCTCTGTCATACATTGCTCAATGATTAGACGCCGCACAAAGCTGTGACTTTGCACATTTTAGTTCAATATGGATGAAGTGGGAAGATTGTTTTTCTTCCATTTAAAAAAGGAGAAATTGATATTAAAGTGAAAAGTCTTCTGTCTCCATTTTGCCGTTTTATTTTTCAATCAAATGTCATATTCGTCCATCCCCACCTTCTCAGAATATCCTGTCTTTGTATTTTCTCCAGAGACGTCTGTAATCAAATCAGACTGGAAGCATTCCACACTATTGTATCTATTGCTCCACCAGAGGAAGAGTCCTAAGATGCTGACTACTGCCGAGTCCCGATGCTCTGCAGCAGCATGCTGTGCTGCATCATGCGTCTCGATGCCTGCAGGGCTGCCAGTTCTGTGTCTACAGCAGATACCTTAAATCTCTCAGCGGTACGTTTTAATCTCTCCATGATGTCTACACTTTCGTCCTCCTCGCAGGTAAGCCTGCAGGAGTCTTTGCAAGGCTATCCCATCTCAGTCGCTACTGATTCTGCCAGCTAAACACGGAACAACCTTCACGACACTATTCTGCATGAAAACACTCAGGTTGCATGTGTGACTTGTCCAAACAGCTGAAACGGTCATCTCTACGTCTGTCTCTTTACTACCCGTCCGTCCAGAAAGAGCAACAACCTCCCATTCCCACCGGCCACCCTTGTGAACTCTTGGCTTTGACACGCATTCCCGTTAAACCTGCAAAACCCTCGGGACTGTTCCACTGTGAAATCAGAATGGGCCTGAAGGCTCCCTTCACACACTTTTTGAGCCGTTTATGCAAACTTTAAAAAGCAGCTTGCTTTAAGTAATTACCCCAAAGCTTCCGATATTCTGATGCCACACCTGAAGATGACCGATATTAAATAGTCTTACACAGCGGCCGGCGACCCGGGAGTTCACAAGCAGATACTTCTTTCTATGAGGGCAGGATCCTGCTTGAGTTCTCCATCTCTTTTAATCAAACAACATCACTGAAACAGTAATCTAAGCTCAAAAAGGTCCAGTTGCTAGCTTTTGGATCCGTCAAACACACAGGGCTCGATTCAGCGGACGAATGCGGTCATGTGATAGCAAGTGGTCGGGTGTGGGGTGTGTGTGTGTGTGTGTGTGTGTGTGGGGGGGGGGGGGGGGGGGGGGGGGGATCACAAGCCACAAGAAGACACCACGGGCCGTATTCACAACAGTTCTGAGAAGACTCTCAGAAAAAAACCTTGCTTAGGGAGGATTTAGGAAACTTTTTAGAGCAACTCTGAGAAAGGAAGGGACCGAGACTTGCACTCTTAGCGATAGTAGGCAAGGACTGGACAGTGAAATCAATCATAGAATGTTGTTTCTATTCAGAGATGGTGTAATTATGAATACTAATTCATGTAATGAACATCTCTATTGAATAAGTTGTAAAAGTCCTCCTCCTCCTCACTCCTCACGCCGTTTGAACTTAGGAGCTCTCTTAAGGGCCGAGATGCTTTGTGAATCACTTTCATCTTTATCAGGATCCGTTCTCAACTGTGAGGGGAAACTTCTTACAAATCGTCATAATTCCAAGAATTTCGTCACCAGCAGCAACTCTTTGTACGAGGAGGCTTTATGAATACGGCCCCAGGTGTGAAGGGTCTCTTTGACTTTCTCTTCTTTCTTTCACTTCCGCTACCTGACTCCACGACTAGCTGGTCTCATTCTGTCCCCCCCCATGAGCAGGGCGGTACCCTGCAGACACAAGCCGCCCCCTCGGTCCACAGAGAGAGAGAGGCATGGGGCGCGGGGGGCTGCTGCTAATGAACCCGACTGCCATCCGTGGCGTTTCAAGAGCAGCATAGCATGCACCTGATTAATCTGTGTCCTAATTAGATCCATCAATTAACCTGCCCGCCATTGAGCTCCGGAGGCCGATGACTCTGCGTGAGCCGCAGATCCCTGGACATTAAAACCAGAGCAGAACCTCACACGGCAACTTTCTGTGTTTTGTTTTCTCCAGAGCAAACCGATTGATGGCAACTAATTGCGCAAAGCATTCCATGTGATACTTCCACGGAGCTTGGATGCCCGTCTCTGCTTTTCCATTTCAACAGCGCTACATTCCTCAACATTTAATTCAAAGTCAGAGAAGACACCGATGGGTTTCATAATAAATGATGTGCGAGAGGCAAAGCAGAAAACATGGGGGTGGGGGGGGTGGGCCAATCTTCATTAACATGGAGATACTCCCCGATGTGAAAAGCCTTGAGGACATGCTCATTCGCTCACTGACTGGATGGTTTTCAGCACGCGCTGCCTGCTGATCTGAAATATTTGGAATGCCTCAGTTGTTACAGGCAGTGTGTCCTCGCAACAAACTGGACAAGCAACATACGGAGGACAGGAACTTAGATTATAAGAGTTCACATCAGTTCATAAACAGGAAAGCGAGCATTAGGACCCTCAGTCCTACAACACATTGTCCAGGAAGTCTTCCCTAACGCATAATGCAGGGGTGGCCAACCAGTCAGAGACCAAGAGCCACATTTTTTACTGTGTTACCGCAAAGAGCCACATCATACACATGGGCACACATGAACATCACCCTATCCCTTCCTCACACACACACATACCTTTGCTCAGCCAGATTTATTGTAAAGGTCACACACCAACATGATAATGACAGAAATTGACTCCTAAGACCACAGGCCAGTCATTTTCAACAATGAACATTGTGTGCACTGTCTCACACAGACAAACTCTCAGTTCAACCAAGTCCACAAACAAAAATATAATAATTTACAATAGTGTTTTTCTTTTACTATGCATGTTACTTAGACATGTTGCACATTGTTCCTTGAACAATCCTCTTCAAATCTGGCTTGTATTCCGTTGTTGCCACTCGAAGCAATTCTTTCACATGGGTGTCAGTCAGAACAGATCGATGCTTTGATTTCACGTGTTTCAGGGTAGAAAACACAGACTCGCAGACGTATGTTGACCCAAACATTGACAGTATCTTAAGCGCAGCCCGTTTGACATTGGGGTATTTTTTCATTGGCACACTTTTCCAGAACTCAATGGTCCCTTCCCTTAAAGCAGGTTTGAGTTGGTCCTCCTCACAAAGATCGATCATCTCCAACTCAGCCGCATCCTCATCTGTGACTAGCGGGGCTTTCAAACAGTCCATCTCGGCATTAAATGGGTCGACGAGGAACGTAATCTGTGGCCGCACATGCGTTTGACGAAAATACCGTATTTAACTCAAGCGAAGCGAACACGAACATTAACAAAACACAAATACAAACTTCGATATGAACGTAAGAGCCGCATGAAACCGGGCAAAGAGCCGCATGCGGCTCGGGAGCCGCGGGTTGGCCACCCCTGGCATAATGCATTTGTGTGCCCATGCTCAGCCTAATGCATATTCAGACACTGACACATGTGTATGAATTAAGATGTATGTGCTGTAAAAGTAAAAAAAAGGGGGGGGGGGGGGGGGGGGGGGGTGATAAACTGAGGGCTTCCACGTGATTCCCCTCAGCTTTAAGCTTTAGTTCAGCAATAAAGGGTTTTATCTAACTCTGCTGTTGTTATTTACCTCCTTTCAGTTTGGCTGTTTCAAACAATAAGCCCCGTCACAACGGGTAAACAACGTGCCAGTCCAGCTGACAACAAGGCTGCTTCCTGCTCGTGAAGGCAACATCACTGTCTGTTTGAGGGTCGCAAACGTCGTTCAGAATCGAGTGGTTTACCGTTACTGAACCCTGTGTCGTGTGCGAGTGTAATTATTCTGGTGAATGCAGTGTGATTTCGAAACATAGGCCCAGCTGTATTGCAACAAACTCATCTTCTGCATGGACGCTGGTGCGTTCAGTGTCAAAACACAGCGTGGTTGAGTGACAGGACTGCAGAAAGAACTAAAAGTTTAAAATATATTGGAATAAGCGTTATCTCGTGGACAGAACGTAGCCGAATTGAAGGATGACGTTTAATATGCATGCCTACATGCTGACATTTGTTCTACCGGGTAGGGAAAGTATCCAAGGAACGAGGACACGTTCAACTGCACGATTTGTAAAGGGGGTTTGGCGCTACGCTCCGGAGGAAAGCATGCGTTGGAGGTTCGTCTTCTCTGGAAAGTTGGCGGGGTCTCTTTAAGTCTCTTTTACAGCTAACGGGACCGACTATTCGACTAACCTGTATTGGAGTTGCGGGTGTTGCGGTCGTGCGTGGTTCCGGCATGGTGCTGGTGAGTCTCCACGGTCTCCTGTCCGGGTCCAGGCCACATTATCTGAGAGATTGCGTCCCTGACAACTCTGACAGGTCCGCTGCCCGTGATAGAAAACATGAACTCCATAATGCTAACGTTACTGGTACGGTACGAGCCGGGTTAGCTGACAACAAAGCGATTCAAAGAGTTAGAAAGCCCGCTCGTCATTGCACGAAACGCGGCGTTGTCAAAAAAGTCATCGGCTCAGAGTCGCGGCGTGAAAAGCCCACGAACACTCTGAACATTCCAAAACAGGAACTATATGAAATGCGCCAACAAGCGCAAACTTTTTTTTTTTTTGCCCCTGGTGGAGTCAAGCTGCGCAACAGCACCCAACTGCTCTATTGGCCTATAATTACAATGCTGACACATGGATGGAGCCGATATGTCAAATACAGCATTCAACCCTTAAACTAAGGGGAGAATATTTTAGTTTAGCAAAAGTCTAATTAGTGGAAATAACTCGACTGGTAATGCTGCAAAGGGTCTCAGTTTACGTGTAAGATAAACGTTTTTCAGTAAAGACCAGAAGAAGAAAAACTGGTCAGGAGTTTAATAATCCTTCTGCAGCCCAGTATTTGGAAGGCAACAATTTCACTAGGCAAATATTATATTAAAACTACTATTAATTATTATTAAAGTGAAATGCTACATTCCCGTACAGGCCCACGGCGATTTCGTTTGGCCTACATGTGACTTGGAAAGAATAATGAGTTGCAGATTTAGTGCTGATAGGAGGCAAACTTCTAAATCTTATTATAAGTCAGATCATGGGCGTGAAAAATGAACTTTACGGGGGAAAACATCTTTACAAATAAATAAATTAAGTAGTACATGCATTAAAAAAAAGCAACCCAGCTCAGCCTGCAGTCATTTCCCACACTGTTGCTAGGATATTTCATAGCCATCAAGTGTGAGGCTTCATGCCACCCAAGAGAATGACGTCCATCTGACTACCACCATAACAACATTCTAATAAATTGGGGCTTTAGCAGTCGGGGCCAAAGCACACTTCTGTGCCCCGTATGCCACTCGAGAGGGCCCCGGTGGGAGCTCAGAGACCTGTGACATGTGATGTGGCTGCTCCTCTCCTGCAGGGATGAGAGGGAGGCGGCATTTGAGGTGCGTAAACGAGTGTGGGAAAAGTGGAAACGCAAGCAGACCAGAACAGGGTGTAATCATTGGGGCAGCGGGCTCAGGCAGTGAGCTGAAAAGATGGGGATGCATTATTCATCTTGGGGCAGAGCATCATATGAGACAGGAGTCAGGAATCCTGGAATGCTTCAGATGAGCTGGTGATGAAAAATGGGGGGGGGGGGGGGGGGGGACACACACTTGTTCTCTCATTCACCATCAGAAAAGGCAAAGAGGGGAGCGTTTCTTCTCAAGTTGTAATCTGACAGGAGGAGTGCCTGTGTTCCTCCTCCTGGAATCTGTGGCAGGTGGGCTGAGGTTGAAGCAGCTGTTATGCTGGAGTACAGTGAACCAGTTTGAGACAGAGTCAGGGCTGCATTCAATACTGAATGTGCTCCATCTGCTGGTTACATCGGGTAGTGCATGCATGCTATAGTGCCCTCAATCACGGAGGAGAGTCAAAGTGTGGGTGAAGAGCTGCAGCAAAATACAGATCATGTCATAATCAAATTCTTTGCAAAAATAAATATATATATATATATATCAATTAAAATGTGTTGAATGAGCTTATTACTTTGTTTTATATAAAGTAAGGATGGCTGCTACTGTCGAGCTTGCTGTTCACAAGGACATAACTTGAATCTGCTTTGGTGTACCCTGAACACAACTTTTAGTCTTGGCAAATCAGTAGGGCAACTATTTTCATTATTGATTCATCAGTTTGTATATTTCACTAATTGATCTTGAAAAAAAGTTTCTAAATTAGTCTACAACATTTTTATAAACTGATATGAAACAAGCAAATCCTCTCATCCGAGAAGCTGGAGTCAGTGAATGTTTGGAATCTTCCTTAATCAATGACTCGAATGATTGATTATCAACGTTATTGTCCCTGAATTCTGGTTAAAAATCATTTGGCTGCTCATCATCATTTGGAAGGTTGAAGATGAGTTCTGTGATTGTAAAGCATCGACTCGAAACCTATCTGCGCATGACCTGCAGCATGTAAACAAGTCAAACTAGTCGATGTAACTAGATAATGTATGTATGTATGTAAAAGACGATCTTCAAGTTTTATTGATTTTAACTGCCATTTCGAACGTTTTTGTCAACAACTCTGATGCTGATGCATGAGACCCCTCGATCAACTTGTAAGTCGGGGATTGTATTTGGCCCTCTGCTCCTCTCTGACCTTGCCCAGGCCCCCTGCTGGTCCACTTGGCACTTGGACAGTGTATTCAGACGGGTCTCAGACTGGCCCAGCGCCACCCCACAGGGCCTTGTAGCTGCGTGATCTACTGTGTTGTTGTACAGCTGCCCAGAGCGGTCATCAAATCATCCGTAGCGTCGCTCCCCCTCCTCTCGGACCAACAGAGTAGTGCGCACCAAAAGACATGAAGCTGAATCGAGTCACGAAGGCTTTTGTTTTTCCCTCGGAGAAGTCCTCCACTCTCTAATTAAGCTTTAGTGTGACCAAAGAGGGAAAATGAAAGAATTCCCTCTGCGCTCATCCAACAACATGAGCCTCATTGCATGGAAATTATGCAACACTTTGTTCTACTTAAGGTGGCGTGCTTGATGTATTGTCTGTTTTCTGTATTTTATAGGTGATTAAAGAGACTGAAGCCAATTAGTTAACTTGCATCCATTATGGTGGTATGTTCTAATGATTTCCTTTTTGTGCAAATTACCCCGCTGGTTTGTGGCTGCTGGGTCATTATATATATATGTTTTATACAAGTTTAATTTGTGCATATGTTCACAGTGCTTGCACAATTTGTAACACCGCCTTGCTTATCATTGGTTTTCTAATATGATCAGATCAGCACTTGTGAGTGCAGTAACGCACCAGTGAGGGAACCATTCTGTTTAATGACTTTAAAGTGGCGGAGTGTGGTTATACAAGAACCCCAATAAAAACCTCCTGGTGTCAGCAGCTGCCAGCGAGAAGCCCTAAGAGGGTCTTATGTGTGAGGCTTTGTCATCGTCAGAGCAAGGGGGAGTTGGAAGGGCACCGGGGAGCGAGTTGTTCATCTCAGCGGTTCCCCTTTGAGAGCCAGGTAGGCTGCAGCCTAATCCAGAGAAAGGGCCGCTTTCATTACGGAACAACAAACACGGAGGCCGCCGGGGAGCTGCCGCTTTACCGCCGTCAACGGATGGACGGACTACACAAGCCAGGTTACATAAGCAGAGCTGCAGCACCAGCATGTGTGCACTAGAGTGGCTGCATTAGCATGTGTGCTGCGTTTATGTCACTGTGACATAAATGCAGCAGGGAGTTCACTCATGCGACACAAATGCACCTGCTGGCAAACACAAACGAGCCTTTTGTCAGTGTGCGGTAATTGGGACGGCTCGTTAAGACGCGCGAGGAAAAAGACACGTGGCTTGAGACGGTTGTTTTTCTCAGAAGTGACGCATCTCACCGCGGCATTTCTCGGAGCATCTTCCCCGAGTGGGAATACGGAAAACACACGGCACGCATTGTCCTGTGTGTGTCACGTCTGACGACAGCTGGAGGAATCCGACTGAGGCGTCCAGACAATGGCGGCAATCACAGGTGTTTAACAGCCCCTTGTTGGGAAAAAAACCTCTCTTGAGGCTTTGTGAAGCCTCTCAGAAGCTGTCGACGCTTTTCACTCCGCCAGCAGGTGCCCCAATATTCATGAGAGGGCAAGGTCAATCAAAACGTTGTGCGGCACCTGTTAAGGCCCGAGACAACGCCGAGCTGAATCATGGGATCATGTGGAGGGATAGGGCCGTTTAATAGCTCCACACCGTGGTTACGCGAGTCTGCCATACATCACTTACATGTTTGTCAGGGACGCTGTACACAGCCGAGCCTTCAACATATCCGGCAGCTCGTGTGAGCTACAATCGAAGGAGTACAATTGTGGAGTCCAGATGTCAAGATTGATATTAATGCTGCGTTCCATTCGAACTGGGAAGTTCGGAATCCGAAGATTTCACCTGCAACGCCGCCCGAAGTCGGATTTCAGACTCTTAAAGCTGGAGGAACCCCACAGACCCCGACCTCGAAATCCAAGATGGCTGCTCTGCGCATCACCAGTTAGAAAAGCAGTAGTAATAGGTTGTTTATTAACACTTTTGTCCTTCTTGTGTGTCATTATATCAGTCATTGATTACATGCTGCAACCTAACACACGGTGCTACAGGGTCATGGATATTGTGTCAAACGCTCATGACTCACGGTTGGAACCAGCCTTTAGCTCACAACAGTACTCGCACGTCTACCACATTATCGTTAGATGAGAAAAAAAACATTGGACCGAAGCAAAAAACATAATCCCATCAGAGAAACTGCCCTAATTTTAGAAGATGAGCCGCTTGTCACAGTCAATTGTGCTCTTTTATGCATCTGGAGTTTTCCCCTTATAACTAATCCAGGAAAGCCTGGTCGAGAGTTTTCCTTCACTCCGTGTCAAATTTATGACCCAATACATCATCTCAAACAGGGATCTTTTGCTGCTCCGGGAGCTTTGTGTGAAGTGGAAATGGAATAAATACCGAATGAGTTCGCTTCATGAAAAATTCTCCAAACCCAGTTAGTACATGACGGAAGTGAGCCTTCATGTCAAGGCTCCGCAAGAGACGGAAAACATGGAGGCCGAGGTGTTGTGTCGTCCGGTCCGACTCTGACCCGCCGCATCAATTCAACCCCGCTGCTGTTGCCTGGGCTTCTCTCTCAGGACACTGCTACAGGGTGGCTGTGTTGTGATGGATGACCGGTGGCGTCAGAGCGGGCCATCTTTCACTGCCCCCGCTCACGGTCATCTATCCTCCGTGGGTGTCTGCGCTGTCTGAGGCCAGACCCCCGAGAGGCTGGGTGGCCCCGACGAATGATGACCGCCGGCTTAGGAGATAGAACACATCCGTCTGCTGAGCCGAGGGCTCGCTCTCCTTCGATCCGTTCACCTTCCTCTTCCCTTTATGAGCGCATCTCATTGTTACTCACGAGCAAGTGTGCATGTTAATGTAGGGAACAAGAGGGAAACGAGGGAAGGCGAGAGGAAAAACAGGAGGTGGTGGAGGAGAAAGGAAGAGAGGGGGCGAGGGAGGAAGGGACATGCATCAGACATGCACCGGTGCTCTCTTCATACGGGACAATTTATTAAAATAATAAAGGCCGGCCTCGCGCTGAAGGTTGAGCCCACAATAAAACCTGTCAGCGATACAGAAAGAGAGGATACGAGACCGAGGCCCCGCCAGGCAAATAAACAACACAGATATGCTCCGTCGTGTCAGTGTCTCTTCAAAAAAATGGAGCTAATTGATTTCTTCTAAACTCAGACACTGTCATATATTTCCCCGTTACGCTAAAAAAGCCTCTCACGAATCGCTCGGCAACAACGGAAGCACAAAAGCGCAGAGATCGCGCTAAGCCTCCTCACCGGGCTTAGAATCAGACCGAAACAGCAATGCACTATGGGATGGGAGGACACGAGAGCCAAACGGACATCTTAAATCTGACAAAGATATGAAGAGGTTCTGCTGTAAAGCTGTCCTCTCCCTGGACACTCTTCATTTATCACCTGACACAGCCCGTTCCACAAGTACGCTGAATTGGATCATGAATCTCCCCCCCCCCCCAGGAGACGAGGTAGATTAATAATTTGTTGGTTGAATTACGAGCCGGGGACATATTGCATCACTCTAGGTGTGAGGCGTTAGCGTAGCTAAATGGGCGCAACCTTTCGGAGTCCATAGGAGCAACATGGACGAATTAGGAACCAATGAAGACGTAATTAACTGTGCAGGGAGGGACTCATTAGCAGGAGTCACACCGGCTCCGTTAATGACACAAGTCAAATAAGGTGCCCTAGTATTGACACAGAGTTTACATTGTAGCCATCTCTGTGGCTGAAAAAGTTTGCGAAAAATGTCCTATAGGACCAAAACATTGATGGATCAATTGAGTTACTGTATGCGGTGCTTAGAAAGAGCTCAATGTCTCATTTTCTTCCAGTCCTACAGAATAAGCATCATTACACTCTTTTATTACACGAGGCATGGCCGGGGTGATGCTGAGTGTGGGATTTTCTTCACTGACTTTTGACACAATTGTACCTTTTTTCATTGACATTTTGTCACGTGACGACAGACAGAGACGGGAAACGAGGAAACAAAAGAAAAACATTTGGGGGAATATGCTTCCTCTCATGTCTGTACGTTACATATGGAGCTAGAGTAGGACATTTAAACTTAATAAGGCAAAATTCTTATGCCAAGTTCCGTTTAACTTGTACAGAGAAGCAATAGAAAGCATCCTGACTGGGGAAAAAAGAAATGGCATGTGCACGGCCCAGGAAAGCCCTACAGCGGTTTGTTAAACCGCTCAGAACATCATTGGCACCAATCTACCGCGCACCAGTGATATTGGTGACAAGAGGTGCCTGCTAAGAGTCCAAAGGATGTTAAAAGACAAAACCCACCTAGCAACAGCCTGTTCACCCTGCTGCCGCCTGGAAAGAGATACGGCTGGTGTTTAAGAGCAGCTTCTTTCATCAGGCCGTGTGTAAATTCATGCGCCACCATTTTATATCATTATTTGTGGTGTGTGTGTGTGTGTGTGTGTGTGTGTGTGTGTGTGTGTGTGTGTGTGTGTGTGTGTGTGTTTTACTTAGTGTGTTGTGAAACGGAACTACAATCTGCACTTCGTCGACTACTGTAGGAGGCAGGTAGAAACAGCCTTCCTGGCTCTCTACAATGTCTAACATACAACAAACAGCCCCTCTAACTTTAACTCCCTGTGAAACCAACTACTTCTAGTCTTTTGCTAAGCTAACCGCATTACGACACGCTCCACAGTTAATGCAGAGACACGAGAATTATATCGTTCTTCTCACCTTACTCTCAGAAAGAAAGCAAATATGCAGATTTCCAAAGAATATTGAGGAGAGACAGACATTTATTTATTTAAACTAAAAGACAATTTTTTAAAATCAAAAAACAACAAAAAACACGGATTACCAAAAACACTCAGCAGCCATACAGTGTGTAGATTTACAGTACAGTACTGTAAGGCTGCCAGTGGTCCTTCCTGTTTCCATCCCAGGACTCAGTATATGAATGTGTATGTGCTTTGAAAGGCGACGTGTGTCAATCACGTCAACGTGGCAGATTACCGCCGGCAGCCTGTACTGTCTGACCAGAAGACTGATGTCATACCTGAGGCTTCACACAGGAACTGTCTGAGCACTGGGGCTGTATAGAGGGTGCCATACAGCCCCAGTATGATTAATGTCAAGTCATTCTTAATTCAATGATGTCTCGGGTCTCTATGCAGGAGAATAAAAATGACTAAGTGCTTTGAGAGTGGAAGGCATAAACAGATTCTAGATGACGAGATAGCAAAAACAGAGAAAACGCACTTATTCTAAATAACCCACTGGATTTGAACTGAACCTAATAGAATGTTCCAATGAAAAGAGACATTTCTTTTAAAAGCCTGTGTTCATGTTAAGTTTGTCCTTTAAGGCCGGCGTGTGCTCCAGCACAGCTTTAGCTCCAGTAACATGTTGTGCAGCCGGAGTGGAAAGAAATCAAATAAGGAGGCATTCAAACCCGATGTGAAGCGGTTTCTGCTACCGGGCTTCCTTGTGACAGTTTCCCAGCGCCCTGCCATCCAGAGAATGTCCAGGGCAGTGACCCGTGTGGAGAAGACCGCGTACTGCACGGGGCCGGATAAATCCTGTCCTCCAGCTATTCTTCCTCTTGGATAAACCAGCGCATAGCAAACACGGCCCCCGGAGCATGTACAATGCAAAGTCCTCCACATACTAATGAGAGCCAGCGGGGGGGGGGGGGGGGGGGAGCAAGGGAAGCAGGGGTCAAGGTGGATGTGGAGGAGTCACACTCATGGTCCTTTTTGAAGCTCAACTCCAACCATTTGGGCCCGGGTAATGTTTCGTCGTCATACCCACCAATTAGGTAAAAACTACAAGGACAAAGGACGCGACAGAATTAAACCCAAAAGCACTCAGAGGTTGCTCTTTCGTTACAGTGATTGCTCTCACAGTAATGCCATGTAGAAAATATGGAAATGAAGAAACTAGGAATAAATCACGTACTCTCTGACGACCCCTTTTTTGCTGACATATTAAATCGAGTTATCTTTGCTGAAAATCGACCCTTTAACCTCACATTTCCATGTTGCTAAAAATGTTGCATTTTGCCTTTCTTGAAAATCTTGAACAAAATGCCCGAATCTTATGTAAAAGCCTTTTTGATGAGTTGATTGTGGTCAGCGATAACAACGGTGACAAATACATTTAAATGCATTTTCACAATAAAAGCCACCGTGCGTTTCGAACAGTGGAATGCTTTTACTGTGAAGGAGCGGGGTTTGGTTTCCCGACGCCACGCTCTGATACGGTGTCCAGACAGTGAACGGATGCCGCCTCATTTTCTGTCTCATGTGTAGGAAGATGCTGCGCTATGACTCAATGTTCATTAATCGTCTTTCAATGGAACCACATTGTGATGAAATCATACATCGAGATGTCGTGATACGCAATTACGTTGTCTAAATTAATGATAACAAGCACATACCAACTCAAATTTGATTATTTTGCACTAAAGGTTGGGAATAAATGAGAAAAAAAATGAGTATATTTGTCAAATATTTAATTCACACAAGAGTTAACAAAACCATGTGGTTATTTCATATTGACCATTTATTTATTGTAGGTTTGTTTTGATAATAAACGTTGCGAATGATCCACTTCACCAATCTGTGACACTTCTGCCGAGGCCTGCTTTTCAAATCTACACCCCTGCAACCAATTAGTCTCTGCCGACACGGCGTGCTTCTGCAACATTAACAGTTATGTAAATATCCCCCATAGCTGTGTAACGGTTTATCTGCTCCTTGACTAATTTACTACTGCCTCGCTGGCATTACATAAAGCGGGTTTCTTCTGTTTTTTAGGTCAGCCCGCCTCAGCACCAACACATGTACGTTATATACAGGCAAAATAGAGCTGTTTTTGAATAATAGGAGCCCATAAATCCACACGCAAAAAGGGAAACAAATATCTACCGCTTTGAGAAGTGGCAGATTTTATTTCCCTCTGCTGAAAAATGAATCGATAGCACGGGGCCGGCGCTAGCGTTCGACAGTGGAAAACTGCTTACTCTTCATTTGAGCTATGTGTAATCAATCCCAGCCAGAGGACGGCTGGAGCCCTTTTCCAAACTAAGTGGGGAAACAGTGGGATTACTAGCTCTGTGGCATTTATAAATTGAGCCCAACGAGAAGAGGGCCACCGAGAGACTCCCGGTCAACGTAATTACACCGCCAGGCCAATAAATCCCAGCCACACATCTTTTACAGTAGCAACAATGAGCTTCTTTCCTTACATTGCCTTCTTGCACTACAGAAGAAAAAGAAAGCCAAACCCCAGTAGCCTCGGTAGCAACAAATCTCTGTGGCCTTCGCTTCTGGACAAGCTGTGAGTCAGTGTAGAGATTTAGATCTACAGCGTGTGGACTCTAACGTATGAGAGCACCTTGTGCTGTGGAGGAGAAATCTACATTTAGTACCTTTAGACGTCAAGCGCCCTTGAAGTCCATCTAATGTTTGTTTTTTCCCTCTCTCTAAAGAAACGTGACGGACGCGGGGGCAGCTTTAAAGAGCAGAATTGATTTAAAGGACCACAGTGCATGCGTCGTCTCTGGGGGACGTTTAGAAATGAAAAATGTCAGACAAACATCTAAAGGACACTCGTGGCCGAGCTAACATCGTACCGATCTTGGTGACATTGAGACGGGCCGAGGATAAGTGCTCCTCTTGTTCAGGTGTGTGCGTGTCTGGCATGCCGTGCTGTAATTTGCTGGAGGCTACCTATTGTTAATAAGCGGGAGCTGCGACTCTGAGTTACAATGTAAACCTCCATTTCTGAAAATCGGGGCCTTAGAGGATGTTCACTTTCAATCCGTCAAGACTCGGCCTTGCGGATGCAACCTGGTTAGTGTGAGATCGACGGAGCCAGAGAGCAGCCAGCGGGGGGAGAGATAGGAACGAGCCCAGCATGAATCGATCAGCACGACTCTTTCGGGATTCGTACTACGGCTAACCATCTCAGGTAAGACGAAAAAAACAACAACTTTAGAGTCATGCTGTTTTTGTTTTCATCGTCTTTTCATCTCCTATTGTGATCACAAAACAAAACAAAGTTAAAGTTCTGCACATTAATTCAGCGGAGCAGCCAGTCTGGCATCGGATAAGAACGTGCAGGGAGCTCGGAGAATAATAAGCGCAGAGTTAAAAGTCGGAAAACCTGGAATAACAGAGGTGACATTCTCCGCCTGTAACCGAGTTAGTGTCAAAGCTGCTCCATTGCTATCTGGGGATGACCAACGCATACTATTAACTGTGGAGGTTCTGGCCACAAACTGCTGACCTTTCTATTTGTATTGTGAGGGATTTAAGTTTTAGAGCATTCCTAGTGCTGGATATTATATGTTACAGTGTGTTTACTTGTAAGAGTTTAGACCAAGAAGTAATTTCATCATCAGAGGTCATGTCATACTGTAAGAGGAAGGTGTGAGGAGTGTACTGGAAGCGGGGGTTTGGTGAATCAAACAAAGGAACTGGCCCCAAGAATGTCAGGAGGTGTCTGCCAGCGGGGGTTGGAACGAAGCTGGCTGACCTAGGTGAGAAGAACAGAACAATGGGTCATCCGCCCAGGAGGGACTTATTGGAATCCGGCCAATCACTGAGCTGATCGATTGGCTGAGAAATGTGAAACATGATACTTTTGAGAGACTCAGCAGGGACAAAGGATCTTCGAACTGCAGAAGATCCTCAGACCTCCTCCGCATCATGGGACAGACACACCATTCTGTCCTGTGGTGTGGACGGGGCCTCATATTTCATGGAATATTATGTTTGTTTTACTGTCGATAGTGTAATTCAGTTTGCATTTGTTTTGGCTTCTGTTAGATATTAAATACTTTTGATTTTAACCTGAACCATTTGATTCTGGCCCTGCTTGCTGATGGAACAAAGAGAGCAAGGGGGGGGGGGCTGCTTCTTCTCCTCTGTGCTCTTCTTCTCCTCTGTTTGAGAAACTTCAGCCTCAACAGTATCTCCTTGCCTCTCCAAACATCTACACGAGCTGCACCGTGCAGCAGGCTCCAACCATGTTGCTGTTCACTCATTGGTTGCTAGGAAGAGTAAGACCTGATCTCTCAGATGTCAAAACAGCGATGGAGACACGGAGGATGGGGGGGGGACCTTGAGAAGGACAGGGAGACAATAGAGAGTGAGGAGGACAGAGGGAAAGACTGTGTGGGAGGACGTGAAAGTAAAGAGCGGGTGAGGATGTGTGGTGGGGCTAAGCTGCCTCCTGGTGCTACGTGACCAGCCTGTACCGCCAAGCAGAGGAGGCCCGGGCTTATCTCGGCGCACACAAGCAGCTCTGCTGGCAAAAAGGCAGCGCGCGTGACGAATCGCTCTCACTCTCCCCCTCTTTTACTCCGTTATTCTCTCTCTCATCCGTTCACTCCATCCCCTCCCTGCTTCTCATTCATTCACTTTGAGGGGCGCGTGTTAAGATTCAATACCGATGCACAACGCGGCTCATACTTTAAGGCGGATCTCAACATGACGATCTTTTTCCCGACGGCCTGCGGCCCACATGGTGTGTAACAACAGCATGCGAGAGAGTAAAGAGGATATTTCCATTTGTCTGGTTTAAATGAGACGCTTACGTTGGAAAGGATGAAGGCTTTGGTAAGTTTCTACCAAAACAACGAGTGCCAGACTTTTGTTTTCAGACCACATAAACCCCTTCTAAAGTTCGACAGTGAACCGCTTGAATGGTGGACAGACGCCTTCCTAAAATCAATTCTTCCAGACCACATGTCTTAAAAGAAGCGATAAATACTTTCGGTTTTAAAAATGGACATTCAAACTAATCATCCCTGACAACAGAAGTCCCCACGCTGCCACCACATCCTATTCCCGCTTCGACCAGAAAAGATGTCCTGATCGCAGATTTTATTGAACATTGTGGATAACGATGTCAGTACAACTATATTTCACACTGTGGTGGTTAACGTCAAACTGTGTAATTAATCTGCGCTTCACAACGTTCTGTTACACCGCGACTGTTGAGATATTTCAGTCTGCACCAAAGCGGTGACTGACATTGTGTGGGATGAACCTGAACCCGAGGGAGAATATTATTGATGTGGACGAGAAGTTAGTAGCTGCTGGTTATATCCTGTTGGGGGCTTATTGACCAGGTCTTTGGATCATGCTGTCAGCAAACAGAAGCTAAGGCTGCGGGGAGATGCTACTTTTAGGCATGTAAACACCTGAACAGGGGCTATTCGGGGTTCACATGCATGTAATTCCTTTAGCTTACAACTGCATCTTTCTGGCTGAGGTGAGAGTGATGGTCAGTGGAGGAGAAAACAGCAATTACTGAGTCAAGAAAAAAAGGATGCGTTGTTGTTTAGACCTGGTGCAATGCTGCTACTTGCAGACGGACATCAGCAGGTCTTTTATCATCGGTGGTCTCACCGTGTCACCGGGTTCTTTTTTTTAATCCCCTAAAAAAAAAAAATGACTTCTGCCGTGAATTTATTCATGGACCTCAGCACTCAACGTGATCACGGTCCAAGCTAAACACGAGTGGATGTTGACGTGGCGTCATGAATCTACTGCGCAAATAGTGACAGTCACACGGTCTTCCGGCCTCGACCAGACGGGGATCATCTGACATTTTAGCCCGTCAAACGAAGGGTTGAGCCAGGGAATACTGTCAAACAACTACTTTCATTCCCTTTGAAAATAGTCACAGACATGTACGTTGTTCTATTTCCATAGAGAGAAAAAAACAAAACAGAAAGGTGTGTACGGTGTGTGTGTGTGTGTGTAATTGCCACCGCTGGCTACGATCTGGATCTGTAAACACGAGAGACTTGCCACCTGAGACAATCACATCAAACACAAAAAGAGAGCTACACCGGTGTAGCGCCTGCAGCGCTGGCTCCAACTGTCAACCGCCGTGGTGATTAGCTCCTCATCACGCTAAGACTGTACAGCTGCTGCTGGAATACGCTGCTCGTCAAGGACAGGCACTCCAGCTATGGGTCCACACTCAAAACAGAAAACACAAGTGTCAGAAGCAAAGCGGCAACAGGGTGGCGACTTAACATGCAACCGGACACTTGCTACTATTTATTGAATAGCGGCTAATTTAATTCCGGCCACTGAGACATGAAGCTGCATATCAAGCAGCGAGTCAGTGATACCGCTCCCCAGCAGCCGGTTCCTCGTCTCTTCGACCCCGCAGTGAAAATCCAATGAATAACTAACAGTGGAATAGTCAGTCACATGGCGGCGGTGGCAGGGCCCGCCGCTCTTGGGGGCGTCAGGGTACGCCAACACGTGTTGTTCTGTCTTGTTTGTTAGATACGATGCTGCGTTAGCAGTCGGGCCTCTGTTGGTGGCAATGAATGCCAGCGGCTTGAATAAAAACACACAAACACACACACACACACACACACACACACACACACACACACACACACACACACACACACACACACACACACACACACACACACACACACACACACACACACACACACACACACACACACACACACGCGATTTGTTTTGATAGCAATGCTCCAACGCAACAGTCTGGTCATCTTTATGTTGTATATATATGTGTGAGTAGGTCTCAGTGAGGGGTGGGCAGCACGTGGGCGCAACCCGGACAATGTATCAGACGTAGGTCTCCATCATCTCCCCCCCACAGGGTAGTTCCTCCCCGAAGGAGAGCAAAGGGAAGAGGGGAGGAAACACTGGGGCAGCTCTTCATTTTGCTGCTTTAAAAAAGGAAAAGCTTTAAAATAGCGGGGGACCGTTATATTGCTAAGAATTTACAGGAAATGTTGTTTATCACCGAGTTAAGCGGAGCTTCCTTGGTGGCAATGTTTCAACAGAACAAGTCCACTTTATACTGCAGAGCAAGAGCAAGCAGCCAAAATAACGGAGGACTTTTATTGTGTGAAATGTGTTAGACATGAAGTGCGTTTATCCACCGTACTTACAGCCGCTCCTTTGACCACCACATGTAGCCGATCGCCATCCGATCAGGCAGGTCGCATTGGAGTGTCAACCGACCGCAAGCGCTGCATTGAAAAGACAAAGTGGAACCGCGGCTGCAAGACTGCAATCAAGGTTGGTGCCACAGTCTGTGCCAATCTGTTGGTGTTTGCCCGTCTGTCCTTGAGACAGAATACCCCTCTGCCTGTATCTCTCCCCCCCCCCCCCCCCGGGTCAGACACACCTGAAATACATCAGAGGATAACAGGGTAGAGAGTGAGAGACTAGGTGGAGAGAGGGAAAAAAAGAAGGCATGAGCAGAGGAGGCATCTGAGGACAAAATGGCAGAAAGAGCAGCAAAACAGGATTCGGGGGGGGGGGGGGGGGTTTGGAGGGATGCAAGGAGGCGAGAAGTGCAGAAGCTCTCCTTTTAGAAGCCATTATCTGCAGCGACACGCTGTGAAGTCTCTCCCTTTGCAACCACAGAAAGACCTCTGCGGGAGGGACAGCGGCACATCTCCCGCCTGCCAGTGCTTACCTAATGCTCATAAACTGTTTCCACAGTTAACCGTGCACAGGCACATGCAGAAGTACTATGCGAGCGCACACAGAGCATGAGTCCGCCTCGGAACAAAAACCAAAACAAAGACGGATGAGCCCTTGTGCAGCACGTAACCACCGAGAACATAAATGTGACGAGAGTGTTTTCAAAACGCACACTCGTCACTAATACAAATGGTCGTTGAAACAATAGTTGTAGTCTAGAATTTGTGTGTTTCCACCGTTTGCCTTAATTACAGCTTGCGCTCCGTGTGGCATCAGATGTTTTGCAGAGAGTTGAAATTATTCCAGCACTGTTTGAGAGCACCCCCCCAAGTGTTTTTGAGGTCACGTTATATTTCACAGTTATGCTTAATGAGTCCACGGCGGCGTCTCGCGTTTGGCCTTTTTATCAGCGCGGAGATCTCGCCGAGCTCCGGAGCGGAGGCTACAGTTCTGGCCTACGATGATGGAAAGGTCAGACGCGCCGGGTGAGACTTTTCGAGGCTGTCAGACGGAGACGCTGGGAGTCTGGGGGGGGGAGCCGGCTTCACACCTTCTCATGGAGCGACGCCTTTCCTCTCCTCTTGTTGCACACAAACAAGAAATGTTGACCTGCTCCGACCATCTCTCCTCCACCTTCTCTCCTCTCTTTTTTTTGCACTTCCTCCCACCTTCCGTCCTCTCCTCACCACTCCACTCATCAGGGCGCTCGCTTAGCTGCCGCTCCGCCTCATTTCGGGTTAAAGGACGCCTCAATGACGATGTGAAAATGTGACGCGCTTAACGCGAGCTCACTGTCAACGTACCGACAACTGCTTCTCCTCAGAGGGGAGTGGGTGTCGTCGGGGTGGGGGGCTCATGGGGTCGGGTTATTAAATGTGAATGTGCTTGCCTGCCTCTAATGACAGGTCCGTCTGAAGTCTGGCAGACAGCACAGCACGCTGCCTGCCACGTTATTACTATCCTATTAGAATAAATTAGCATGATCAGCTCTGCAGGAGCAGCCTGGCCCGGGTTCGACTGCGTCAAAATGCCACGGGGCACCGCTTCCTGGATCTCATCTAGATAGGAACTAGAGAGACGGGACACAGTCACTAATCAACGTCTCATTATGTGACACGGCGGTGTAAAGGACTGACAGACGCAGTGTTCCTGTAGTGGGGGCCTTGATGTGAGTGTGGTTTTATCTAGGCCAACGCTGGCCGGAGCAAATGATTAACTGCTGCGAGTCGCGCTTAAGTGGCTTGTACAATTTGTTACTTTGTAGTTAAAAGCCGTAAAAAAAGAAGAAAAAAAAAGCACAATGAGTCACAGCGGCGTTTCGTTTAATGGCTGAGTGGCTGTGACTTCCGACCCCGCGGTTGCCAACCGATCGGGTAATGGATGATAAGAGCGGGGCTGAAATATCAACAGTCACTCCACCTGTTCTGCCACGCTTTCATCCCTCAGTTCCCCGTCATCGATTATCACCCGCTGCACTGATGCGGACGACCCCGAGATCGATCCGTTCTCCCGTCGATGCCCTGCAGAGCGGAGTCGATACGTGATGACTCTGTAGAAAAGGTCGTCTGGGCGCGTCACCGGCAGGGACACACACACTAGTGGAACGACACACCTTCGCCTCGCTCCCGGTGAGGCAAGCGGTGACCTGCGTGACCCCACGCGACACGATCCTCCTGCGCACACAGACACTGCAGCAGAGGGTTTAGCTGCTGCACCGATTTACATAACTAATGTGTGCTCGAGGACACGCAGGGAACGTGTCAGATGGAAAGTAAGCTGATGGATCAGCGTAAACTCACCTGAGACGCTTGAGGTGACAACTATCCATCTTTCACTTTCTCGCTTTAGTTGGGCTGGAGTCGTGTCTTTTTTTCCCTTTATTTCAGCTCATATTGAATACAAAGTCAAACTGTATTTCTGAGTTGTTTGTGTCATCCAGAGATAAGTTCACGGTGCAAACCGGTGCATTTGCCCTTTTGATTTGGTTCATTTAGGCTGGTGTGAAAGCCCTCAACCCAACACAAAAAAGGCGGGTCCAGGGCAGGTTCCAATGGGACTTGTTCACGCTGGCGTAAAAAGCTAAATAAACTGGAATTTCTCTTTCTGACAGCATGTATGTAATTTCAGCGTGAATTTCAAAAGTTAATCTCCCATTAAATCCATTTGCAAATTGGAAACCATCAAGGATGCAATCTGTAGAGGCAATCGGTATAATTATGCAAGATCATCTGGTAACCGTGGTAACATGTACGCACTTCAACGCGTTCAGGGATTTTCCTGGGATTAATCAGAGGTAAGAGTCGCTGAAACAGAAGTGTGTTGTGTTTGTGTCCTACTCCATGTGGTTTGGCATTCCTGGTTCAAAAGTGAGTTACTAAAATTAAAACTACAGGCCGTTTCTGTCCCACGTATACCGATCCATCATTATGAACGACCTGTATAAAGTGCAGCATGATTTGATTTCCCCATGTGGGTCCATTTAGCGCCAAGGATGCAGGATGACGTCATCATCACCATCCAATGAATTGAGTTACCGACACTAGAAAGGTCTCACAATCCTGGTACGAAACCCCAGAACCGACCCTTTAAGTTAAATAACGTGGCTCTAATTACCGACCAAATGCACTGATAAAACTAGATTCAGAACCTTTTCTGAATTTGTCTTAACATCTACTGTAATCCGGGCAAACACGTACTCCACCTAATGGCACATTTTTAAGTATTAATTTAGCGTGTTGAAACAGCGTTTCTCAGAATCGTGGCAGCTATCTACGGTTACGGTGTCGTCTCCCTGATGTTAGCAGCTTTTCCGTCGCCAACTTCTCACAGAACTTCATCGGAATTCATCATCATTTTGTGCATTTTTCTTTGAGAAGCCTTTTGCCGTCTCCAGGACCACTCTCAACCTGAACTGTTAGATATATATACTGTATTGGTATCTAAATATTTAGGAAAGGTAGCTTACCAAAGTCACATTTCTGGTATCGTGACAACACTGTTTACACCTCTTGGCTAGTTTGTAGTAAGTCACTGAACATGAACATCTCAAGACGAACTGAATAAATCTAAATAGACTGATGCACCCAGATCATGTGACGTGACTTCAAACGAACATTAAAATCAGGTCAACTCGCAGCAAACGGTCGATGTTCTCTCCTCTGCCAGGTGATAAGTGCCGGACGAGGAGGCATTCAAATGTCAACACTCACTTTGGTGTCCACGGTGTTATTCATCAGCGGGGACTTTGAACAGCGTTTTTTTTTGTACCCTCTCATATTCTCTCTCATTGCTGAGCCCCCTCTTTGTTTTTACATTTGTCATCCTCCAGTTTCCATGGTACCATGTCAAATAATTAACCTTGGTAACCCAGATTTTTGTGAAAACCCAGCTTCTAGCTTCTAACACCGATTCCTCCACTTAAAAAGTCCATGAAAGGGTTTGTACTCGCAGTCTTAAAATAAGAGACTCTATTGGATGTAAACAAAGTCCTGCAGCAGCGGTGTGTGTTTGTGGTACAGTAGAGGGAAAATGAACTACATAGAGAAGTCACAGCACAGCAACAAGCGCCGAAGACGTCGCCGCAGATAAAAGAGGAATCAGTCAAAATAAAAAGGTCCTGCAGATTGCCTTTCAGTGGCGTTGGTTTTTTCCTGCACGCGTCCCCCCCCCCCCCCCCTCTCCAACCTTGACCCGAGCTCGGTAACCGAATCACACACATGAAGCGAACAGAGGCGCGTTGCATTCCTGAGTTTCGGAATTAGTTTAGCTCAAACTCATTTCATCATCTGTGAAAAGTCGGCTCCCTGAAGTGTACTTGCTCTCACGGTAGCAACCTGCCCTCCGACACAGAAACAAACCCAACAGCAGACAAGTTGCCTCCCACCGACCCAAAATAGAATTCATCGCAGGAATAAATGTCATCACAGCCAGGTAATTAGAATTTGTGGGGAGGAAATGAATTAGAAGATTAAAAGGAAAACGCTGTGGATGTGACGCGGGGAAGTTTGCTTGAGTGAGAGGTTCATGTCGACTGTTCAGAGAGTGAGAGAAAGCCTTCTATGAGAATGTAGCTAAAGGCTGACAGAGATTAAAAGGGTGCAAGTCATGTAATGTATTTTAGGCAAAATTTCTCAGCCTTTTTCATTAATAGTTAATCTAGAGTTCAGAGGAAAAGGAGCTGTAACAGAAGGTTGTTGTTTTTAATCCCTCCACCAGGTTATGTAGGAAGAAATGAAGTTTTAAAAATGATGTGGTGGAGTTCACATCATCAGCTGCCACACAAACCGATGTCACGTACCTATGGTGTAGCCTCTCTTCAGCTCGCCACACCGGGGGCTGCGGCGCTGGGAGTTGGTCGTGTTGTTTTCCTGCACGGCCAGGACGTCCGTCGTCTTGGCCCCCGCCGGCGCAGCCTTGTTGAGGGGCGAGGCCGGCACCAGAGTCGGGGAGAAACCCGCACTGGCAATATCCACCGACTGTGACTTCTTCTTCAGTCTGCGGGGGGGGGGGGGGGGGGGGGCAAGCAGAAACACATTATTGTTATGTTTTTAAGATCGCAAATCTATATCAATACGCGCTATACTTTACAGCCAGCTGTACAGAACTGTCATGACACAGTTTCAGGCTGTTTTGCTGTTTTGCCGCTGGTCGCTGGTGTCAACGTGCTGTGTCACAGAAACGTAATCGTGCGAGACAATTTTTGCAGCGGCAAGGAAGTTGGGAGGGAGAATCAATAGGCTAATCACAGCCTTGTTAAGGGTGAATTCATTAGAATGCTCAGCCTTCTCCACAGTGCAGAGGGATAAAGCAGGGGGGGGGGGGGGGGGGCACTGGAGGAGGACAGCAGGAGTCCAGAGTTAAGACCTTGCTGGAGACAAAATCTCAGTGTGCGACAAGTCCCAAAGAACAAAATGTTGGAGTGAATGTTTAGTAGTTGCGGATGATTATCTATGCCTTCAATTCATCCCATGGCTTTCCACCCGTCTCCTCACTACATCCTCAGATCCTTTACAAGTGGTCCAGAATGCTGGGGCAAGGCTTTTCACCAGATCCTCTTCAAAAGGTCTAATGTGAATCCTTGTGAACATATTTAGAGCTCTGCACGGTCCGGCACCTTTCTACATTAGTGGTCTACTGCAGCCATATGTCACTGGTTGAGATTGTGCCTCCGAAATGATGGTTCTTAAACTTTGGCACTCAATCCTTTTGAACTTAGGAGTACTCTAAGTGCACTCCTAGAAATAGATGCAGCTAAACCAGAGATAAGGTCCTTTTTTTTATTCTGTGCATTCTTCATCTTTGTCTAAACCTGCTGCCTACATTATCCAGAATGCAACTGGTTGTACTTTTGGGTGAGTTATGCTAGCAGAGGCTAATTTAGCCTCGAGCCATTCACTGTATTCACACTCTGTAATGATCTCCCTATACGGTGGTTTTTATCGACAGTGGCGGACTCCGCCACTTCCACACTAGATTTAAATTGCAGTGTTTACAAAACAGCGTTTCATATACCAATAGTTACTAGAATGCCATTCAGACAATCCTTACACACTCTCTTGTGCAGGAAGTAGACGGCTTAAAGTGTATCAAAGGTAGAGGCCGGCCGAGCGAGGTCAAATCAAATCTGCCTACGACAACTCCTGAAAGCTTATTAAAAAGATGACGACATCCTGGGTTTGGGTTTGCTCGGGTTATAAATGAGTTCACTGGGCTAATCTGACCGGGTAACACTCAGGTCAATCCACTTACATATGTTCTCATACTCGATGTATACAGACAGAATTCATAGAACACAATGACACGCACACAAAAAAGATTATACTTGGGCGTTCCTGTATAAACTTAGGGCGGAAAAAAAGGGGAAATGGCTTTGAAACACTATCTATCTGTTGTCTTAAAAAAGTCCTGAAACAGCAATATAAGATTCCCAGCCCTCCGCTCCCGCACACACACTTTCAATCATTCCAGCAAAAACTGCTGAAGCGAACAGAATCTTTCTGGCCATTTCACCCGAGTTCCCATCCCCCGATGGACCGAAGACACATGACATAGTGTCTAACTGGCTAATGAAAACGCATAATCTCCATGGAGATGCTGTCCATCACCACATGTGTGTGTGTGTGTGTGTGCACGATCGTTCGAAATCGAACCAACCCAAACGGTCCGGAGGAGGAGGCAAATGGAGTAGACTGAGCTGTGAATAAACAGGAGATGAAATTATGATCTGCTTGACAGAAGTGCTTCCCGAAGTCTATTTAGTCTAGAAGAAACACTACAAAGGGGAAAAAAGCCTTAAATACTCAGACTTCAGGATGAATAGATTATTTGCTTAAAATATTATGAATTTATTATTAAATCTTTAAATTGCAACAGTTTCTTTAAATATTATGATTTTATTCACGTATTACTTTCACGTTTTGATTATGCAGAAAGTTCTGAACTCTTGCTAAAACACATACCAGCTCATTTAAGTCCAGTTTATAAATGAATTCATGTAGCATTGACTTGAAAAGGTGCCACAAGACACAAAAGAAGAGGGAAGACGTGTGTGTTGACTGAGCAGGAATAACATGAAATTAAAAATGTGAAAGCAATACAGAGTGCCTGAGAGCCCTACTGCGTTATATTACACTAGATGTTCCTGGTGCATGAATTTAGTGTTTTCCTGTATGTAAATAAAGACATTTCCACCATGTATTGGTGCATAACAGTTCAAAAGGATGCAGGAAATGAAGTGTATGACACTCAAAACGTCCCTGGGGAAGACCCTCAGGCCCCCCACGCTTAACATGTGCAACCCCCCCCCCCCTTGTTAATAACGAAACCCAAGCCCTTGTCTCAGAGCTACAGACAGGCGGACAAAGTTAGCTGGATATGTGCGATTGTGCAAACAACTATTTTGAGGAAGCTGCTGGTTTGTTTGGATGGAAATTAACTGTGGAGGAAGAGAGAGAGAGAGCGAGAGAGCGAGAGAGCGAGAGAGCGAGAGAGCGAGAGAGAGAGAGAGAGAGAGAGAGAGAGAGAGAGAGAGAGAGAGAGAGAGAGAGAGAGAGAGTCAAACTGTGTGGAGTCTATCTCCACTCTCTTAGGAGTTGGTACTAATTACTGTCTCATCATAGAGCAGAAGCTCCTCTTCCAGCTCAGTTTCACTGAGCTACAAGACCAAAACACAGTGTGTGTGTGTGTGTGTGTGTGTGTGTGTGTGTGTGTGTGTGTGTGTGTGTGTGTGTGTGTGTGTGTGTGTGTGTCAGAGATCAAATGAGAAGGCAAGAACAGAACCAATGTGTTAAAGTCTCACAAAGAAAGATGGAAACGGGGATGCAGCACGTTTACGTTTGCAGCACTTCTTCACAGGCGGAACTTTACAGTGAACGATGCGGTTCAATGTAGAGTCAGTCAGCTGGTGGCTGAAGTCTCTGGTCTACTGGAGAGTAGACAAAGACTTCACAACATAAGCATTGATAAGAAAAGGAAAGTCCTGTTTTGTGTCTTTTGTCCTCCTCAAAGCCTCAACCCGTGTTCTCAGACGTCCGCTCCGTAGGGCTGATAACGCTGCTGGACGCAACGCTCGCTAATCGCTCCCATAACAGCTTGCCTCCTCCGCATGTCGGCACAGTAGAATTAGAAAATGCAGAATTGAGAAATGTGATTGGGGCGCTCTTTGAACATGCGGTTGCGTCTGTCCACACTACGAGGTAACCCCGGAGTTTTCACACGTACCCGGCTCCGGTAGCGTTTCTACACTCCTTCGTTTTCAGTGCTCTACAACTTACGCTTAGTGTGAACGTAGCAAAAGACATGCGTTTTCAAATGGAAACGTAGTAGTGTGGAGGAAGCCTCAAAAATGTATAATGCCAACCAGCTAAATATGAACTGCGGTGCGATTCTTCTATTAGTGCACAAAACGACAAATGAGGTTGTTGCAAGACACGATGTGGAAAAGAAGCATCACCTGCTGCTCTTGCTGCTCTTTGAACCGTAACTACTGGGTTTATACCAGGATGAACTGACTGACTTCTCAGGCCAATGCTAACAGTCACCGTGCTCACTGAGGTAAACTGGCACCGACATGTGACAAAAGGTCCCGGGCTCACCACTGTAACCTGACGTCAGCTCTAAAAACAGAGGACAGCGCTTGATTGGTTTTTTCCTCCTCACTGTCCCCAAACCTTGCTGTTGAGTTGGGTTTTTTGTCCCATGAAGCTCGTTTTATTTGTTCTTGTTGCAGCGTATGTACTGTGGGGTCAGCATTTTGTTCTGCTCACAGGCTGCGTGGTGCCAACATTTCCCACACCGCCTCAGGCTCTGCACTGTGGGAACAACGTCCCGGTCACGGGCCCTCGTGGGCCCAGCGGTAGCGTTCACACGAGAGTGTGTCAGCTGCATGGCAAGAATGTGGGAAATGCTGCACAGGATGCCATTTTCTTCCCTTGCTTTTTAAATTTGTGTCTATTTGTGACCCTGCTAAGAGCGGACTTAGGCCTTTCTGATGTACATCCCAGCGGTGAACTCAGCCTCCTCTTCTCAGGGCGGAAGGCTGCAGCGTAGTGCAGAGAGGAAGCCATTGGATTTTGGAACAGGTGTCACTTATGGAAACGGCCCTGGCAGGGGTCTGTGCTCTCCGAGTGCCCTTCTAGTTTTTAAGAAAAATCGTATGTATACTTTTATTTAGACAGACAGGACATTTATACAGAGACATATAGAACACTAGTCATAAAAGTGTAAAAGTGCCTCATTGGTATGGGTGAAAAACAACAACAACACAACACTAGGCGATGTGTAATGTATGTAGTGGATTCCCTGCATGAAGCTCAAAGTGAGAAAAGTGGGATAGAAAGCGTGGAACTAACAATCCTGGAGAACACCACGCCACAAACACACCCTACCTAACTGTGAAACCCAGGGGAAAAAAGCCCTGGTGGGACATTGCAGCAAGATTACCAGGCTCTTTTTTTATTTTTCTGGGTAAATAGGCCTCGTCCTGCGCCGTGATTGCACCAATCTCCATCTCCCCCCCCGCAAGCGTAGAGATCATGAGCACCAGAGAGGAATGAGAGGCGCACGTCAACAAAGCCACCAGCTCCGACAGATTCCTATCTGTGAGCAAACGCTCGTGCAAAGATGAATGGAGGGGGGGGGGGGACGACGACGACAATGAAGGCAAACAGACGCGGAGGCATTTTTTTGTTTTCTACCCCCCGCTGTTGTGGTTTGACCCGGGCCAGGAGGCAGTGGTGTATTTGCAGCCCTGCCAAACTGGCATCACTGAGATTATCCGACTCTGCTGGGATCCACGTGATTTGGCAAAGGATGCATAAACAACAAGGAATTTGGGGCTAAGTCAAAACACGCTTATCGCTCCCCCACTAAGAGGGATTAGACCTTGGAATAAAAACATAAATAAAAGGGAGCTGCGTCTGCGTCGCCTTCCCTTTGCTTACCCCGCAGCTACGACATAGAACTTTCCTTGTGTTTGCGTATAGCAGCAGATAGGGTGCTGTGCTATATAAAGACTATAGGGAACGGCTGGGTTGACTTCCTGCTGTGTTACAGTGCTGACAGCACGTTGACCCATTTGACCGTAACGATGCCTAAGAGTCCCCCGTTCACTGAATGCTGCTTATGTGACTTTGAAAGAAAAACATTTTCTCATTTATTGTGAAAGAAGTAGCAAAAAAAATGCCCTTCAGGTAAAAGAACATAATGAGTGACTGATTAAGAAGAAGAATCTCTTGATCAAGTTATTCGAGGCGGGCAGATGATGTTGTCCTTGTACATTGTGCGTATCCTTCCCAAACTGCAGGATTAGTCAACTGCTAGTCAATACGTATGTGATCAAATGACTCAACTGACTGTGTGTAATGTGAAAGGTGTCGCTCATAGTGACAAACCCAGACAGTTCTCTGCTGAGCTCTACAGAGCGTTTAAGCTTCTTTCAGCTCATCGTTTTGAATTTACGGACCCGCAGCATTCAGTCTCACCGCTCAACCTCATTCCTTCCTCACCAATCCTAACGGGTGTTTTTCACCCCCCTCCCCCATGTTTTCTGACTGGCTAACTGGGACAACAATTTCCAATTTTAGTCTAGTATTGAGCGAGAGCGCTGCAGATGTTAGACATGCTGCAATGTAATCATATCAGCGGCGATTGTACGTCCATTAAAAGTGCTTGTTTTTGGCTCTGATCGTTATTATAAATGTCTGACAACATTACGGAACGAGTCTCGCTGAAGGAGAAGCTCTGGAGCCTGGTGGTGTTCTGTGGACGCTGTGGCCCCATGAGGCACCACAGAGGAAGAACGCTGTGAAGAGTGGGGAACATGTTGCTGCCCCATATTAAGATTTCACAATGAGACTTCTCCCCGATTTCTTGGACGAGATGACAAACAGATCGGATCAAGCGAGAGGTAAAGAAAACTAATAAACAAAAAAGCTTTTTATAGGATCCTGTGTATGATGCTGTCAGAACCGTTTAACAACAATCTGAGGCTGTCAGTGGCAAAAGCAAAGCGCTTCTAGTGGACACAACGGTGAGCGCTCGATCTTGCAGCTCATTACGCGGATGCCTTCAACAGCGTTCTCCCTAAATAGCGGACTAATTAACAAAAAATGTGTCGCTTAGGCACAAAAGACTTCACGTTGGTTTGGAAGTGACAACGTCATCAGGAAATATGATGTTATGTTACGGCCTCTGTATACCCGTAAGGCCGGGTATGGTTCGACATTTTACAGTAAAAGTGTCCGATACGACCTCTGAGGTCCGTTACCAAGATGATATTTTATTGATAACCCTAAAGTGAGGAGGAATATAAAGGAAACGTCGAAACACAAGCAGCCATACCGTTCTCAAACTGGAGTGATTTTAAAGAACTGTAAACCGGTCAAATAACAAGCACGGAAGACAACAAATCCCTTATTACCATAAATAATATTTAAAGAAATGAAGACACTCAGCACAAGCCACCAGTCACTTTGTGTTACAGCTCTGGTTAATCAGTTGTGAATTATAAAAACTACTAACAAGGCATCTTCAACCCGGATGAGGACTCATTAGGTTTACATACAAGAACAAGAGGAGACGTCTTCCAATCCCGAGGGAGTAATCTCCAGAGCATCTGCTAATTACATCTCGTCTTCACACCATCCATCAGACTCGGGATCGAATTACTATTTGAAACGAGTCGCGGGGATTTTCAGTTCTTGCGGTCTCCAAGGCAGCCGATCATAACAAAACAATTGTGTGGACGAGCTTAAGCCTAATAAGTCTGGCGTCGAGGCCGTCAAGAGCACAGCTGGGCCCAGAGAGGAAGAGAGGGCAACAACAACCTGTGGCCATGTGTGTGTTAATGAACCCCCCCCCGCCCGCTCATCCTGAAGCCTGATGAAATACGGCCCGGACCTCTCTGCTCTCTGCTCAGCTGTCGGACACCACCGCATAATGATGCATGGAGCTGTACACCGCATTACGCTCATCCGCCCCTTGCTAAATGCCAGAGCAGCAATTCTGTGTCAAAGGGTCGCGTGGCAGTTTTGACCAATGGGGCTTTAAACTTGCCTCCGGATCCAAGCGGTGAGAGTTAGCGTCTAAATGGCCGGCCACAAAAGGACATTATTAAAAAAAGAAAAGGCGAATGAACTGAGAAGTCGTAACCTGCACTGCGTCGTTAAGTCCTGGAATCCTGAAGGGAAGGGTGGGGGGGGGGGGGGTATTTTGACGAGAAAAACAAACTAACAAGCAAACGTTTGTCATCCAGAGTAAGAATGCACCGTTTGAAAGCATCCGTCTAGTGGCAGTCCTTGAGCCGGAGTAGAACAATGCAATCAAAAATGTCCTTATGCAACACATTACAGAGCCTTCCCGCTTCCTCGCTGAGTGGGTGTCCATTTTGCATACCCCCCCCCCCCCCCCCCCCCCCCACCCCCGTTATTGTTTTCCCCCGACACTTCTCTTGTTCAGCAAATGCTTCTTTTTTTTCACAATTCTTTGACAACAGATCCCCCAGAACATTGTCTTTGACTTTCTTTTGTCTCGCTTTTTTTCTTTCCCTACCGGTGAAGGCAGACGGAGGCCAGCTCCTGCAGACTAGGTGGATAAAAAGATCAGGGGTGTGTGTGTGTGTGTGTGTGTGTGTGTGTGTGTGTGTGTGTGTGTGTGTGTGTGTCTCTGCTGTTACACTGTATTAAGGAAGTGAGATCTGTTACTGAAACAAGAGAGCTGCAGCACAGAACTAGGGAAACTCTGAGTGACCTCACAGCGTATTGTTGTGTAGCAGTGTGTGCTTCTTTTGTTTATATATGCTGCGTGGTGTCACCACCATAAACATGATTTGCCATAATGTATGAGCTATTCTTTTGCAATGAGGTGTTAAACATTCAAAAATGGAAGTGACGAGTACATTTACTAAACAATTTGGAGTTACTTATCCATCCAGTTTTAATATGCTGTATACTTCTACTCCACCACATTTCAATGAATATTGTACTTTTTACTTAACTACATTTGTTGTACAGCTATGCTACTGCTTACTTTGCTAATGTAGATAAAAACCTACAATACAATACAAAACATATAACTGGTTCTTTTTCATTATAAAATGGTTAGAAAAAAAAGCTCCACCATGACAGTAAAATGCAAGACAGCCCTCTCAAGAAAAACAACAAAATCAACCGGTTGACCAAATGAAAAACACCATCTGTTGATGTTGTGTGACGAAGCCTTCTAGCGGCCGTATGAATTATGACTGCCGACCGTCGGGAGCAGAGGAGACGTTACTGTAGGGCCACAAGATCCACGAAGAGACAAGGTGGATAGAAGGTGGGCAGGTGAACACCGTCAGATTCCTCAGCACCGTTAGCTGCTAGCCGCCGGCTCAGTCGTCCTAACTTTGAATTTAACACCTTTAAGTGAGGTTTCTGACCACCACACACACAATAACACAAGTGCAACTAAGCCTGTGCTTCAATTACAAATCTAGCCTGGATGAGGATCACACACAGCATGCACACTAAAACAACACCAGACGAAGACACCGGCGCACATAAAGCCTCACCAACCACCCAGACCTCGAGCTGTCTAATGATTTCTTCATCACTTAGCAGCATCTGCCAACAATGTCGAGCAGCTCCATTTTACAAAAAAATCAAAAAGCGGTCCATAAATCAGCGGTTTCGGCTCATGAGCGCACAGCTGGGGGGAGATGCCGCTATTCGTTTTCTAAAATGTGTCAATATCACATAGAAACAGCCCTCGGCCACGGCCTTTCACTCGACTTACAGAGGAAATTATTCTTTGCCGACACAGGGCGGAGAGGGAAAAGAGGGAAAAGAAGAAGGAAGAAAATCACTGCTTCATTAAGTGTCTGGCTCGGACTCAGGGACGGGTTTTTTCTCCCTCACTTTCTGGCTCTCTGTGTATCACTCAAAGCAGCAAACACAAACACGCACAGCGAGCAAACTCGCCGTCTTCATGCCCGTCTTGGTGACAAACACCAACAGACCGCGTCAGACTCGGCAGCTCAATCACACACAGCCTCCGGCGTTTGATTCAGTGAGTATTTGCGGGGCCTCGGGACTGTTACTGCGGTCTTCCACTGTCGTCGACCCCCCCCCCCCCCCCCCCCCCTCCTCCTCCTCCTCCTCCTCTTCTTCTTTCCTCTCCTCCTCGTTGCTAGCCTGAGTCCTGTTCTCACGCTCCCATTCGCCGAACGACTGAGGCAGACGGCGACGCGATTGGTCAGCAGAAGTAGTGGGTGCGACGTCATGCCACTGTGGCGGTGCAGAAATTAGAGATGGGTTCAGAGTGTTGGAGGTGTGTGGCGCATCAGGTTAGATCATCATCGCGGGCGTAAAAAGAGCAGGGGGAGGAGGGGGGATGGGGGGGCAGGCGAGACAGCAGAACGATGAACAGGAGAGTTTTAATTATCACAGCTATTGGCTTCCCACATTGCATTTAATTTGTCAGGGAGAATAACAAGAGATCTCTGGGCAAAAAAAGTAGTTTTCTTGAAAATGTAATAGAGTTCCCCACAACCACCAACTGTTGCAATTACTGTAAACCCAATACTGGTTGATGTATTACTGAGGAGATGACTTATTCAGTTGCAAGGAAAGGTCCTGTGCTCATGTTTAGTGTCAGATCTAATTAGCTTGAAAATGTTTGGACACCTTCTCTCTGAGAATCTCATAAAAACCACTGGGTTTATTTGACAGTTCTGTCTTTTGTTGAGTCTTCTGGTAATAATGTAATGCGATACTTGTTACAGAGAAAATACATAATAACATTATGATACCGCTATATTGGTTAGTTTAGTCTTAAAACTTAAAGATAATGATTTACAGAGGAATGACGATGGCTGCACTAAATTGAATATTCATTCATTATTTTTTCCGTTTTGGAAACTTTACTCGTTTCCTTCTCTCCCAATTAGAACTACTAAATGCTTATTGGAAGTATACCAATTGAACACTGTCTCCATATTATCTATTCTTTGTGCCAAATTGGAAAATTGTTAGGGAACTCCTGTAAAATGAAGCCTTACAGAAGAAGATTAATATCAATCTCACGTCTGTGCGTTAGGTACAAAGCTGGAGTCAGGATGAGGTAGCCTAGCGAACAGTACCATTAAGACCGCAAGCAGATGAAGCAGCGACCGTGGCTCTGTTCAAAGTGAAAGGAATTGATTGTTTTATTTAAAAAGGTGCACAATAAGAAATGTTATTAATTTATTTATTGCGTTCACACGGCTCTCCACTTGAATACGGCTGAGCCAGCGGCTCGCACAATGCTAACAACGCCAACAGTGCTGACAAAGCTAACAGTGTTTGCCTGATGGAGAACCGGAGGGTCGGACACTAGGCATAGCGACACACCCTTTCAGCAACGTTATCAGCTGTAACAGGGAGCTAGCCATGAGCTAGCCAGGCATGCTAACATGCAGTGAAAGGCAGGCCTGCCTGTGTAAACAAAACAAGAAGAGGAGGAGCCATTACTCTACTATATCTTTACATTACAAATAGATGTTTAGTGCTATATTAACACTGCATGTTGTATAGAGAACCAACAACCAATATATAAAAAGAAATGGAGAAAAAAAACCCATTTCTTTATGCTAAGCTAAGCTAAACATGCCCTAAAACGACACGATTTATATCTTTCACATTTAATTTAACTTCAACATCATTTTGGATGGAATAATTTGCTTTCTTTTTGTGGTTAATTTGCCTGCTATATTTGTTGTTGCTAATTGGTCTTTTTCGTAATTATTAGAGAAGCGTTGAGACCAGTGTGGGCAGAGAGTTCAGCGATTCATTGTGCTCTTGAGTGACGGATGCCCCATTTTGAAAAAATAATAAAAATAAAAATCAATAAAAAGTTAAAAACATTCTCTCCTTTGCGTACGTCTGAAAGACAAATAAACGCACGCTGCAGCTGATATGATCATCCCACCTGACCCAGAGCAGAGGTAGCTGTGAAGCCATGCTGGTTTGCTGAAGCACAAACCTTTGGTTGTTTGCCCGCTTTAATTAGCACAAAACCCCGCCCGCCTCATTTGCACCGCGTCCTTGAAACAGCAGAAAGCAGCCCCGCTGTCACCGTGTGGACACACTCCAGCTCTACGCATGAGGGACGCTACATGTCATCACGGGCAAAGCGGCCTTGGACTGGCGGAGCCTTTGTTTTCCTATGGAGAACACACGGCCGCCCACCATGTCTGGTGCTGGCATCATATGCTGCTCAAAGTGATCTGACCGGCCGAACTGAAGGCTCCGTTACCTGTGTCTACAGCGGGTACAGTGGAGACTTGAAAGACAGATTTGCATGTGGATGAATTCAAAAAGTCGCATGGTTGTTGACACAGAGCCAATCAGCTTAAAGGCTGGTAATATGGTGAAGATGTATATATTCTAATGTCCAAAAAAAGCCTGTGCAGCCAAAGCCTGACCTTATCTCCACCGCTGCCCACAAAAGGTCCAAAAGATGATCCTTCATCATCATAAACACAGGCTCTGTAGATCCCACATAGACCCTATGTCATATATTCTAGTGCAAGATGAAAATAAATTTAGTAAACTTGCCGCAGTCATGAGATTCATGTACTGGTTATGAGCCAGTGCTCTCACTTGCACATCTGTTCATGGCAGGATAGAAAGCAGCGACTGGCTGGAGGCACCGACATCTGTCACCGCTGGTGTCACTGGTCACACAAATCCTGTTTGTTTTACAGGGTGACACATTTTGTAATGGGTCGACTATAAATCAGGATGTGTACATTGATGGGATGAGTTTTAATGCGGTTTTACACAGAGCTGTGGCTGCCGTTACCTGGAGTGACCCGGTAGCACCTCTCCGCCCGTACCTTCCTCTCCGTCACGCTGTCTTTAATCAAACGCCCTCCCTCTGCCCCCCCCCCCCCCCCCTCGTCTTCTCATCAGTTAAACCAAGTCGGTCAACCCGATGCCCTTCTGCAGCAGGCGCCGCTTGGCTCCCTCTGCGGCTCGCTGACATTCACTGAGCACACACATTAGCTTACTCAAGTGTGATACAATTAAACTGGTAAAAAAGCTGAAACACAGGGCAAATGGGAGTCGTCTCGTTTAATAAATCTTACACGGTAATCTGCGAGAAGTCCTGTGTTCTCGCAATCAAACAGGAACCAGGCAGCGCCCTTAATCTGAGCGGAAAACTGTGATTCTTCTTTCATAGAAAAAGTGGATAAGTTAAGTTAAACATCAGTGGCTTTGTCAGCTACTTAACCTTTCAATAAGAGAGGTTGACATAAGGAGAGTCAGAGGCCTCTCAGAAGGAGGATGAGACAACCGGAGTTAGGCGGTCTGTAAAAGACAGAATAGTTCCTAAAATGGAAAGTGACAGTTGAGATGGACGCGGCAAATGAAGACAGAGCCTCCAGGACGTCTCTGGGCAGATGTCACTCACATCAAAGCGGGAGAGAAAGAAAGTACAGATATAAGCGCATGGGATGCTTTCTGGTCAAACTAAATATAGTTTGTTATCTGCGCCAGCCAGGCGAAAGCCTGTGGGGAGACAATGCGCTTGGTCGTGTGCGTGAGTCTGTCCGTGGCAAATCTTGCATAATACTGGAGCCTAATAGCCTAATCAGCCTAATATTAGTGCTCATTTGTGACTTCAATCTGTGTTCCATATGGATCCCCCTTCACCGCCCGGCACGCATGTGAACCGCAAATCAACTACACAGTTTAACCTTAAACAGATCAGTGTGAAATAAAAGTTTTACTGACTATCGTTATCCGACGATATTTAATAAAATATGCGATCAGGAAATCGGCATTAATGCTTTCTTTAGACGCAGATTCCTGATAATGTTATATTGTAAACAACCAGTCGATGTTTAAATTGACAGGACGGTGGCAGCATCGCTAACGGCTAACGAACAAAGTTCAGTTACATCGTGATGCGTTCAGGGTCAGTTCAGTGAAAATGAGTATTTGGTGAAGGTAAATTGTATCATGATGTGTTCACATGTGATCTCGTAAAATGTAGTGTTGCTGAGAAACTTGAATAAATGCAGTTGTTTGAAGGAGATGTTTTCAAAACATAAATAGATATTAGAGATGAATTACTGCTGTTTAGCGTCCTAACACATAATACATCTTTAAAACTACTAATGATAAGATTTGTTTTAATCCATAAAAATCTTTTCTTTCTTTATCATTTGAATTGTGTGTTTTGATGAAGAAAAACAAAACATAAATGACTAACAAAGTAAAAAGGATAACATTGAATAGAATAGAATTGTTGGTGGTTAACTTTACACTGAGTTCAGAGTTTAAACAGTCTTGAGCCTTGTAGAACAGCTGCTATAATCAAACAACAAAGGAATCTGTATCTGCCAATATGGATCAATGATCTGCAATTAGCATCGGTGGCAAAATGTGATCAGGGATCTCTACAAATTATACTTGCTCCCTTTTTACTTTTGTTGATCCGATCCGTGACTCTGGTCTAAGATCCGATCTGAACCGTGAGGTATAGGATTCGTTGCCCCACTATTAGTGACTGTATGCTCAAGGACCTCATGTTTGTGGCGATTCACACATTTTTGAAAAACCTATTTTAAAACCTATTTTATGCCGTCATTGACTGCTGACTCCGCCCTCCTCTTAACCGGCCGGTAGGAGCCACAACTGCTTCAGTAGCAAAATGAATTTACGGTAGTGGGCTCGGCTACAAACAAGCCACACTTTGGTCTTTGTCGTGGGCCAAAAACAGACATCCATAGAAACGTATGGTGTCATTTTGAATCGGCAAATCTGCCAATTAAATCCTTACCCGATATGTTGTGATCCACCAAAGTTAGGCACAATAAGAGATTAATAAATCCCCATTTTTGTTATTGTCGCTGCCATCTTGTTTGTGAGGGGAGCACAGAGGGATAATTGAGTGAGAATCCTCTCTTTGTTCGGGAGGGCAGAGGGAGACACACCAGGTGGAGATCTGCACTCTACCGAGTCCACTTTTCCATTTATTGATGAAAAACCTGCAGTCTTCACGTTTAAACATTTATCAAAGGACCAATACCCTTCAAGCTCTGTGGCCTTCTGAAGTTAAACTGCTGTCCTATGTGAATTACTTTTTTATATATATATTACTAAAAAGCCATGCTTCCAATGGAATTGTGTCTTGTTTTATTAAACATAAAGCTGCACTGAGCAGCTTTGTATACCTCAAGTAAAAGTGAGAGATAAATGCTCTAAAAGGACTCAAAAGACTGTATCCCTTATAATGCTGTAGTAGCAGCACTGCAACACTCACAACCTCAACTTTATTTTGATTATAGTGAGGAAGGCCTTGTTGCAGCTGCATGGCACATATTAGCCTAGACCCGTTTGAAAGAAAGCATTATATTTTGATTGACATACGGAGAGGAAAGCCTTCCACTGACCATCGGCCCCGGAGATCTGCTTTAAATGTGGGCGGGATCAATGCAACAATTAAATTGGATTTGAAATTTCTCAAAGTCACTCGATGCATCCTGAAGGTGGAGCTTGCCCTAGCTTTGATGGATGGTGCTGCTGAACGCCCTCTTGTTCTAATCTATGCGACAACAAGCCACGTCACCGCGGCGGAGTCAGTTAACGGGCTGTAACGCGGCTGAAAGGGCTGCATTAATGACTCCATTATAAACGGAAGATGTAAATGGAGAAAGGGCTGAATTTATACAGCAGCTTTATCCCAAGAGTGGTGTAAAGAGCTTCACAATGTGTCACAATCGCCCATTAACGCGTGTGTAGATGTGTGTGTGTGTGCGTACACACACATTAATGCACTAATAGCAGCAGAGCTGCCATAAAGACTACGGGCATGATAGTCCCATCGCTGCCTGCAGACTTCACTGGCTTGGACGTGAAGGTGTAAGGCCTCCAACAGCCGAATGTGGTCTCTGTTTTTTTTGTATTATGAAACATACATTTTGCATCTTTGCTAGTTACCAAGGTCAACTTTGAAGTTCTATGATAGATGTTAAATGTCTCACTTCAAATTCAAATGCTTTGAATTAAGGCTCAGGTTTCAATGAATTTGAGTTAACGTCGAACGATATCCGTTATAATGTACTGTAGCCCTTTAAAAAAAAAGAAAGAAAGGAAGATATACTATCCGTTTGAAATTCACAAAATGTTTGCTTCACTGTGTACAGTAAAAACAAAAAGGTCATGTCTTCATGGGACGGCAGTGGAAGGCGTTTGTCAAATGTCCCTATGATCTATTGCCCCGTTGCCCTCAGCAGATGATGGCATTGTTCTCTTTGCTCAAGCAAAATGAAGTATTATTTTGGAGAGAGATGGAAATACAGATCTGAGGTCCCACGTGGGAATAAGATGACGTGGGTTGTGTTGTAATCAACTTAAAAGGAACAACATGCTGGGAAACACCACTCTCGTGTCTGTGCAGCAAATATGTAGCTTGAGCCAGCAGCTGGTTAGCTTAGCATAAAGACTGGTAAGCAGTAGGGCTGCCTGCCCTCTCGTTGTCGATTAGTCAACTAATCGGTCATTTTGGTCTTACTCGACTAAGATTTCTTTAGTTGATTAGTTGTTTTTTCCTGCTGAATGACTTATTTCTAAGAAACTCATGAACTCATCTCAATACAAGATTCAAAGTGGAGCTTTTGTGGGATTCTTTGGAGGAGAAACTTTGTCAATTAAATCAACTAATTGAAGAATTTCTTTGGACGAGGACAGCCCTAGGAAAAAAGAAGGAAAAAAAAGCCTTGTTCTGTCGAACAGTTAACATCTGCCTGCCAACACGTCTAAAGAGGTTGCCGAGCAACTAGTGGAGACGCCAGAAATTCATGAAATAGTCACCCGTAAAAACCACAACATGTGGTCTTTAAACATCTAAGCAAACAGCGTCAGAGTATTCCTCTGAACATGTTCTAACTGGTGCATAGACAGTGAACCAAATGAGCCTCCAGGTCAACATGTGACTGGCAGTGTGGTGTCACGGTAGGCCGGGCGAGAGAGAGAGAGAGAGACGACTGATCCCTCCCAACGGGCAGCACTTAGTGAACAGCCTGTCTTGCTGCGACAGCAGCCAACTAGCACCACGCGGGCGAGCTACACTTGATATTCCCAGCACAACTCCGCTCAAATGGGACATCTGTTAGCTTCCTGCAGCTCGGCCTCCATAAACCAGCTCCCTCACAATGAGGCACCGCCTGGAGGACCGGCCGACGAACTGCCCAGCTGCTTCCATATCGTTTTAGCAACTGATGGAAGTCAGTTTAAGATAATATTTTTGCACACTTGCTGAGGACCAAAGGGGTTTGCAGGTGATCCGGGTTGCACAGCTGCAGCCTTTTTATGTACATTATACTTGTAAAGGAAACAGAAAGGTATGCCGGTGCAAAAGGATTAGAAGACAAACAAAGTCCTCGATCCAGCACCTATGTGGAGTGACTCTGAGTTTGAGAGTCGGCCGCACGAGGGCCCCAACAAACTGCACACGTGGTGCTTCAGGAGGCCTCGAGTAGATGCTGCCGACGGGTTTATCCAGTTCCAACACCCTCTAATCGACTCCTCCGCCTACGTGAAATCTTCAAAGTGCTCCTCCTATGTATGTCACCGCGGCGTTCTCCTTACACTGCCTGAAAAATCAGGATTGTTTTTAGAAAGCTTGGACAGCGAAAAACAACATCAAATAAGATAATTGCACAACTGGAGGTTTGTTTGATTTCTACAGATGCGTCAACTTGTGACGGACTTGTCACTCCCACCTTTGTTTGTGCAGTGAAGCCCGCCATGACTTCAGCACAGAGCATCGTATTGCAACTTGACAGCGCGTTTGTTTGGAGGGTGAAATGATGGACCTCCATTTCTCTGGCTTCAGCGGACGCCCACGTCGTTGCCACGGCAACCCAGGTTGGGCGATGTCGTGATATCTGATCACTTGCAAATAACGGCACGACCGAATCAAAATCGGGAAGCAAAGCCTTATTGACTATTCAAAAACAAAGCGGTTTCAGCGAAAGGTCGACGGAAAACATCCTTGAGCGAAGTCCCTGCTGACACGCCACATGTGTCAGTACAATGACTGCAGATATATCAGAAACAATAAAGAAATACAAAAATAGTAAAATACTTAGATCTGCTTGTGCTTCAACAGAAAGAGCAAGAACTGACCTGTAAACACATCCAACATCTATGTTTATCACAGCTCACTGACTAGCAGCACAATTCTGCTCTCCAGGTGTATTAACAAGGCCATCCATGCCGGGCTGGTTACAGAGGCTCAGCGGCTTCAGCTCCTGAGCCAACAGTAAACAATGAAACCATGCGGGTGACCCGCTGGACAGATTAGTGGTCCGATATGTGCGCTCACTTTTTTTCTTTTTTTTAACATATGTGCTACTACAACCCAACAGGAATTAGACTGTCGACGTGGCTGACAGACGGTATCCTCCTCACCAACACCCGTCCATCATCACACCAGACAGACCTGCTGTGTGTTTTTAGGTTCAGCTGCTGTAAGACACCGCGGAGGGTGGATGTGTATGCACGAGTGTGTTTGCACAGTGACAGCATGTGATCCTGCTGTGGTGCTTTGTGAGAGCCAAGTGTGGTTGTGGATCGCAGGTATAAGGGCGTTTTCCATATCGTTTGTACAGTCAGGTCTGAGCGGACTTCAAGAGTGATGTGGCCGACAGCTTCAGGACAACAAAGTATATCTGAAACACGAGCATGATCAAATATTAAAAAGCAAACTTTACACAGAAAATAACAGTAACACTTTCTATGACACCAATGTCCTTAATGCATCATAAACTTATGAGTGGGAATCTTCTTATAGCATTGTTTAACTATAGTTTTCAGCACTTATAAATATTCATAATGCTTTACAACAATAACCACAATACATTATATACCATTATTTAATGACGTATACGGTCAAGTGTCATAATACTTCATAATTGCTGGTCCCACAATTACATTTTGTACAATGTATCACAATGATGTATTATGATTCCCATTGTTGTAATATATTATAACCACTATTATAATGCATTATAATGTGATTATCAGTCACTCTACGTGCTCAGTGTTTGCTTTAAGTAATGTGAAATTGAATTCTAGAATGCGTGTGATTTTTCCCACTTTACTCAAAGCGAACGATGTGCACTTAGAGTGACTTATAGTCACATGAAAATGCATAACAACATTTATTGTGGTGCACTATGATTGTTGATCGTTGGAAAAAAAAAAGTCAGTGAGTGACTATTATAAAATGGTCATTTTAAAATGCTCCATGTGTTATGATTACTATGATGAAGCGTAATGAATATTTGTGAGTGCTTATAACTAATTATACAGTGCAATATATAACAAACGCATTTTCAGAATGTTAATAATGCATTAAAAAGACATGTAAATGTTACCAAACTAACACTACAACCTAATTGAAATCAACACCACACAGTACAGTGAAGTCATCCATGGAGGTGAATCAACTCAACTGTCAAAGCTTCTTAAAGTGGTCGCAGCTCTACGGGCGTTTCCCTTATTCCATCAACCCGCCGCAGGATTTGCATTCAGGGTTAGAATTAGAGTGAGGATTAGGGTTATTTTGGAGCAAGGGTGGAGGTTAAGCACCTAGTGATGAGAGGTTATGGTAACAGGTTCTGGATTAAGTCATCGGAGGAGGCGGGGGCTCCTTCACCGATTGCTGCTACTGATGATGGCCGCTGGTTGCAGCAGCAGTGTGTTGGTGTGGAAGGCTGCAGCCACATTACAGAATAACTTTTTCTGCCCCAATCATAAAATAACACACACACACACACACACACACAGTAAGCCTGTGGCTCGTCTTTGCTTTGTCCTTGTCGTGTTGACTCCCCCCTTCCTTACCCTCCTTCCCCCCCCTCCCTTCCTTCCTCCACACGCCACCACCGGCGAGCGAACGAGCGCCGGTCTGGCCCAGCTGGGGTTTTTTAGCGGCGGGGAGTTGAGCGCAGCTTGATGGACTGCGACTTCTCTCCACCCTCTCGCTTTCTCGCTCTCCCCCGCCATCCCTCTCTCTCTCCCCCGGAGCATCTTCTGCACCACTGCTCTGCCACCATTAATTCATCAGTGCAAATCTCCTGCAAACTTCCTAAACAAACAAGCGCGCTGACTTCTGCTCCTCATACATATACACACACGGGTCATCCAAGTATAGACCTCCTCGGAAACCACACACACACACACGCACACGCATGCGCACGCGCACGCACACGCACACGCACACGCACACGCACACACGCACGCACGGTATTGATATCTGCTCCTAGACCGAGTTGGAAACGGACAGACACACACACACACTATTTGTTTGGCCTAATAGCTGCTGACATAAATACTTGTTTTCTAATTCGCTGCCCTCCAAAAATGGAAGTGCAGATGTGAGCCTGTTTAATGAGAAGTTGCTAATGAGTTTATCCACTCTGTAATTCACATCTGTTTTGTTTACCTTGCTCCTCGCGGTGGAGCCCCTCAGGGAGCGTGCACACCAACGCTATCAGCTCCATCACAAAGAACTGGGTAAACGCATCTCGTGCTCGTGTGTGCTGTGTTAATTTACAGTAGGAGATCATAATCTGGGAGGCTCCCACTGTTAGCTTTGCACATTTTCAAAAAAAATAAAAATAAAAAAGCTTACACAAACAATATAAAATACAATACAATACTCCTGAACTTCTACAGTCTCTGAATTATCTCAAGCTTGCTTGAGTAAATCTATTTTGGTTTGGAATTAAAGTTCAACGTAAAGGCCAAATGAAATATAATTGGTAACGGCCTGATAAAAAGTTTAAAAAAATCTAATAACAGGACATCAGTCGCAAATTTCTTTTAAAACTAATTTTTGATAAGGATCCCTTACATTTGGTTAAATGTTATTTAGTTTAGACTCCTGTCAGACATTCTACAGTAGGAGAAATAAACTCGTCAGTGCTTTCTGGTTGACAATGTAATGGTGACACTGTCTAAATGACAAACAAACATATCTGTACTGCAATGGCTTGTTTCTTATCAGCCGACATATGCGGCAACATACATATCTGTGAAAAACCATTATCGGCTGACATATCGGCCTGGCCAAGTGACACCGGAGTCAAATCTAAAAAAGCAGATATCATTGTCAAAGATTTTCACATTGCCGTATATTTTTTATTTTTTATTATCACTGAAAGAAAAAAATATACAAAAAGTAATTTGGGAATTATCAGAAAGGCTTCTTACGTCTCCGAGCCACGGAGTGGGCGGTGCAGTGTCAGTGTTTGATTGACAGCCGGGCTGGCAGAATGCAGAGCAACAAGGTAAACAAACCTGCGTTGGTAAACTGTAGCTTCCAAGCTAAGGAAAGACAGCGTTCTGTCAGCAGTGATGCTGGAAAATAAAGATTAAACCATTTGAAAGTAAACCAACTAGTTTCAACTGCTTTATGAAAGTAAGAATAATGAAATGATTTGATTGGCTACATGCAAACGACCTTTGTGCTAGTGTAGACGGGGAAAAATGCATTCTTGGTGTATGCACTGACTGTAATAACACCCAAACAAAAATACAAAATAAAATACACAGCGAACATGCAACACAGGTGTGAACAAAAACACATGCAATGTAATTTTGGGTGGACTTTAAAAAGAGTTGGAAAAGCTGTCCATACAACGAGGATGTTTAACCACCACTAAATAACTTAATTTCAAAAGGTGCTGAATTCAGAGCATATATTGCCTCCACACGGCTCTCAACATGGCGACAGCGGAGCCGGCGGCTCGCAGCTAACGGTGCCAACAATGCCGACAGAGCAGGGAACAGGGTTTACCTGAGGGGGAACCAGAGGGTGGGTGCTACGCTTAAGCGTCTGTAACCGCTGTACAAGAGACAGCGGAGTGGCAGTGATGAGCTAGCCAGTGGGCGCATGCTCACGTGTACTAACGTGCACTAAAAGACATGCGTGGCTGGTCCAGCAATGTAAACAAAGCACAGTGAAGCTAAGGTTACAACACACAGAGGGAGAGCGATTTGATCCTCTGCTAAGGTGAATATTACTCTGCCGTCTCTTTACAAAGCTAATAGTTGTTTTGCTGCTCTAATAATAATAAAATTATTACTTAAACTTTATTTTTCAGCTTACATAACCTTAACAGCTGGATGTTAGAGTTTAACGTCCTTAGACAGGTCTAAAGAGCTGACCACACCCACACGCAGCGTGTCGTTGCTCTAGGGTTCAATGTTAATCACAACCGACAGGGAACAATGTAGCTGCCACATGCATGACTTTCAAGGTGTGACCCCTTTGCTTGCACACGCACACACACACACACACACACACACACACACACACACACACACACACACACACACACACACACACACACACACACACACACACACACACACACACACACACACACACACACACACACACACACACACACACACACACACACACACCTTATTAATTCATGTCTAATAATCAACATACAGGACACAGTTGGTACATAATTCAGCATTCTGAACTCCCTCTCCGTTCAATGCAAAATGCAACAAATCCAACCAACCCCTGAGCACATACAGTATATCACCTGTACACAAACCAGTGGTGGGCCGTCAGGGCCAGCAAAGGCTTCTCTGCTGGCCTAAACAGAATCACAAGGTCATAGCTATTTCATAATTTTTCATAAATACACTACATGTATTCTAATTTTTTTTCCCATTAACTTATTTTCTCATTGCAAAGCTACTGTCTTCCTCTGTTGCTCTGCTTCCAGCACAGCTTGTTTTAAGTAGAGCTTTTATCCAATCAGATTTCACCTCTGTGTCTCTAGTAAGAAGAGAGGCCCGATGTCCGCTAGGAAGCCTTTGCAGATTAAAGTATATGGGGACAATATTGTTGATTGTCATAGTCTTCAACCAATCAGATCTTTAGTTTGACATGTTGGCCGTATTCTTTGACATATCAGAGCTGTCTAGGTGGCCTACAAGTACGTCAGCATTAACGAGCAGCTCAGCATTAATGTGAGGCGTGATTGGTCAGTGGGTTAGCGTGACCGTTGTGAAGTTGAAGCTAGCTAGCAGAACTTAGTAGCAAGAGTTCAAGTTGAAAGATATGTAAGAAGTTTTGACATTGACATGACATTTTTAGCGTTTTGCTTGGTGTAGCTTTGTTTTTACCAAGCTTTGTTTTTTTAACACTCAATGTCTGAAGGAGGAGAAACGGATTTCTCGAAAGGGTCGGCCAACCCCACAGCTAGCAGCCCTGACCCAGCCAGGAAAAGGATTTGTATGAACGGTATTCCTGGCTGACAGCGTCGGAGAAGCGTTGCACATGTTATGGCTAAGAATGCGTTTCATTTGCAACTGAGCTATTGATGTTTGGAGCTGTTTGGAGCTACGCTACGCTAATCTGAGGCGACTAACCAAGGCAGCAACAAGACATTATAGCACAACAGGACACTTACAAGCTACGGTGCTTTTGAAAACCTTTGGAGAGACCCGAGTGGATCTACAACTCAACGAACACGTTTGCAGGAGGACTCTGGCTGGAACTGAACCGCACCGATGTTCTGTACAACCGCATCATTAAACTCTTTTTAACAAAGAAAGGAGGATGGACTTTGTCTTTAAGTGAACAGCAGCTTTGGTAAGTGAACTGCTTTGTTTTTACATCTGTAGTAGCATTACTACTGTGTTCTTTTGTCTATGGTGTTTTTATGATATGGTTAATATTGTTCCCTCTGAAGTGAATATTTGAATGCCTTGTGCTCTTCAGTGTGCGGTGGAATACGTGTTTTAGCAGTGGTTTGCCGATCCCTCTCACGGTCCTTGTTCATCCTGCAGTTGGAAAGCATCCAGATTTCAGATTGTTTTTCTATTTTACGCGACACAGATTTGATTTGACGTATGTACTAAATCTTCCGCTAAATCCGACACATGTGTGACCTATGGCCATACGGCTGAGGTCTAAACTGTCAGATTATGTGGTCATCAAGTTGCTTTCTGTGGGAATGTGTCGCATCTCTAATCCTATCTGACAAGGAAATATGGAGTATCGGGCAGCAGGTGCAAGGACAGCAAGAGTGCAATCGTAATTAGCATTAGCAGATCACTTACGATTTCAAGAGACACGTGGCCATACGTCCTCTCCCTCCCCAGACTATCATCAGGCACCCTATCTGGGCCACCATGTTCCTGCTTACATTGTAAGGCCCAATCCACTCTTTTCTGATCAAAGTGGATTAAAGGCAGAGTGGTGGCGATTAGAAGCATGCTCGGCCACGGTCTGTCTCAGTTCGGCTCCGTACGGCGGGCGGTGCTTGGTTTGGGCTGGACTGTTTTCAACATGGCGGCCGGGACACTAACTTTTTCATTTAAAAAAGAACAATAAAACATGTTTCTCAAAATATTTGAGGTGAGAAATAGTTATAAATCCTGATTCATATTTGATCAGCGCTGCCTAGTTTGACAGTTTGATCACGAGCAGTGATTGACAGTTAGAGACTGCTCGGCTCGGAGGTTTTTCTTTGGGTGCGGTGGAATCTTGCAAATGCCATTAGGAGCCCTAAAAGGAGGCAGAGGAACCTGATTTATTCTCAGATTATCTGTTGCATGTACCACTGTCAGGATGTAGTGACATAGTGGCAAATATGTCCCAAAAAAGAGAAAGTTCCAACGGTAGCTTTAAAGTAGTCGTGTTAAAGTGTTCAGAAGCCCGACGTCCGAGTTACACCCGTTCCAAATGGCCGCACTAGAAGGCCTGATGATAAGCCTCCGATCACAGACTCCACCTGGCTGCAATCCACTGCTGCTCTAATCTTTCCACAAGGATTTGGTGTCTTTAGAACATTCTGAACAGAATGAGCTGTAAATTACAAATGGGGACCTACTGTTCACTTGGCTGTTCAAGTAGTCGTGTGAAGAATGACACGAGACAGCTTGAGATGGAAGTTTGAACCCCATCACACATCTGCACACCTGGTCCGTGGCTGCGTAAAGTGGGTCTTTATAAAGTATACATTCAGATATTTAGGCTCCAATGCTCCGTCTCTCCCAGATTGAGGTGTTGAACTGATCAGGGAGGCTATTTTCCACAGACTGATTACTGACATAGTTACACAACGGGACGGCTAAAGATCACCTTGGAGCGATAGCTAGAACGCGGTTCTAACTGGCTCTGGAGGGGGGTTTGGATTCGGTTCTTGGGGCATTTACATTTAACCTTATTGAGATCGGCTAGCTATCAGATTCACCCAAGACGCATGATGTAACCAAGTTTGAATGGGGTCAAAGTAGTCCAATGCAAATGCAATCCATTTAGCTGTAAATGACAAAAATGAAGCCGTTCTGATCACTATTTTAATGAAACCTGGTATCCAACACAACAAGACAGCATCCAATTCACCACCGTGGAGAGACGGTGTTACATTCTTCCTCTCCGATTACTGTAAGAATCATTCGTGTGATCATACAATAGCAGAGAGATGATCTCGCAAACGGATAGTGCGTCTGTGAAAAGATGGCCGTGTAAAGTGACGCACAGCTCGCTCCACTTCTGAGGGGCCTGTCGATGCGGCCCAATGACAACATGTTACCATCTGGTGTCAAGAAATTCAGATTCAAGTGGCCCATTAAGACGCTGCGGCCGCTGTACGATCCTCAAACCTGTCTCTGACAAACCAATTGTTTCCTGCACAATCCCACTAAGCCTTTGAAATCTCTCTATTCTGCTATCCTGAGAGGAGACAGCAGTGTTTTTCTTTGTGTGCCGCCCCCCCCCAATCCTCAAACACAATCTTATTGAAACTGGTTCCTAAACCGGTATCAGAAATGGTTTGGAGCCATGTTTGAATTACTGGAAAATCAAGTATTCACAGTAATGCTTAAGGAATTTGCGATCAAACTATTCAACACTTTGAGAGAAGCACTTACCAGAAAAAGCCGTGCTATTAGTTCTGATTGACATGCTAAAAAGCCGCAATACAACGAAAAAGGCCACTTCCCTCTTAACCTTCAACAGTCATCCCCATTTGCACAGAAAAAGGTTTGACTATGCTCGTCGCCTTGTCTCATTATGCTTCCTCCTTTCAAAATAAACATCAAATCGGAAATAAAGCTACTTTTTAAAAAACATCATTGGGGAAAGAAATTGCTTTCGGTTGAAAAAAAGAAGGAGAATCCAGCAAAAAGAGTTGGTACGTACCCAGCAGGTCTCACAACAGGTTCCATCGACTCTTGTGCTGAGGAGATAATGGTATCGATCCTTCAAACTGCTTAACTTAAGCGTAGGAAGAGGCCTGTCATGTGACCGTGTCCTCATTAGGAGAGTGGGGCACTGTGCTAATTGATTTACCCAATATAAGCCAGAGAAGCAGGGATGCACAAACAGTAGGAGAGGGAGGCGTGAGCTGGCCAAGCCGATTTGAGCCTGTTAACCGATGCCTGAGCAGAGACCTGAGGGGTGGTGGGGAAAGGAAGAGGAAGTGTGTATGCGGGGCGGTACAGTAGACGGGATGGCAGGAGACTAGATTGGGATGGACAGGACGGAGAGGAAAAGGATGGGGAAGCTGTCAGTGGGACGGAGACAGGCAGGCTGGTAACGCCGAGGCAGCAAAGACGAGAAGAGGGAAAAGATCCCATGTTTGTGGGGGATGGGGTGGGGGGGGCATTTTTGCCTTTTCCTTGCCGCGCAGCCTGGGTGGCCCGGCTCCAGGGTCCGCGTTACTCTGGCCCGTTTCCAGGTGGTAAAAGCATAAGGGTGTCCTGGTGGCAGAGATGCGTCGCGCTCAGCCATCTGGTAATGAGTCACCCCGTCTCTACTGACTGGGCACGAGATCGCAGGCCATCGCTGTGAGCGCGAGCGTCCCTTTCGACGCATTAGCGACCTATTCGTCGTGACGGCCGACTCAGCGGAGACGTGATTAGTGAAAGACGAGAATGTACGGGTTTCATCTGCGATACAGTGACGGGGGGGCAACTCAGCAAGGTTGTGATGAAAAAAATAAAAGCCTAACGTATCAAACAGCAGCGGGGGCGTATTAGCAGAAGGCGCTATGATTGCAGCGTTACATATCTTATTCCAGCATTAGAAATAGGCAGAAAATATGCTAACTAAGATGCTAATTAAAAAAAGGAGAAAGGACAGAAACGTTTGCGTCACACACATAATTCCGGACAGCAACGGGGCTCTAAACGCATCTGTGTGCGGCCTACAGCGTGTGTGTGTGTGTGTGTGCGGCCTACAGTGTGTGTGTGTGTGTGTGTGTGTGTGTGTGTGTGTGTGTGTGTGTGTGTGTGTCTGTGTGTGTGTGTGTGTGTGTGTGTGTGTGTGTGTGTGTGTGTGGGGGGTCTGAAGGCCACGAACACAGTGATGTCCCCAGTATTGTTAGCGCCTGATGGCGGCATGTATCCTGCCTCTTAGATAGATGCAGCCAGCTAACAGCCCTGTTACTGCGTGACAGCTCCCCTCCTCCAGGCCAGAGCTGACCCAAATCCATGTTTCCTTTCTCCACCGCTCTACCGACAACTCCACACCAGAGACGGACGGCGGTTCCCTCCGCTGTCTGTAGTCCCAGCGCCGCCGCTCATACGGTTGTCATGCTGGGTTTAAAAGAGCCGTACTTCTACTGCCCCCTATCCTCCAACATGAAGCCCTGCTTCACTGAGCACACAATTACAGTACAAACAGCAGATGCAGGAAAGTGCAGGGGTTGTTTTTTCACTGTCGAGTTGTTTCAAATTGCAGTCCTAAAAGTATATTTTCTTACGTGTGAAACAATCAAAAAGTATTTTTAGTACTAGTAAAAGTACTATTAGTTTTTATTTTATAGAAATCAACTTGTTTCAAGTTTTTTTGGGTGGAAATAACAGAATTAAGGAAACTGAAATTCTGACAAAACTTAATAATTTAAATTTAACTTTTTTTTTTGAAGAAAATACAACTTTAAAGACTAAATTACAAACGCAGATGAATTACATTTTCACAATGTGTGTGGAATTGCAAGGAGATGCAAAACATCTGGGTAAAAATGATTTCAGCTCAACCTCTCTGCCCATCGTCATCATCTCCGCCAGGTTTAAGCCTTTTAGGATAAATCGTGTTCGGTCTTGTGTGTGTGTGTCAGTCCACGGCTTATCTCGCATACTACTAGACCCATAAGCCTAATATCTTTTGTGCACATCTGTGACTGTATGCTCAAGGACCTGTTGTGTTGTGGTGAGTCACACTCTTTGAGAAAACTAATTTATTAGACCGCCGATAGGGGCAGCAAAAGATCAACAACTGGTTCAGTAGCTAAATATATTTCGGTCAATCGGCTAGGATAAAAACATGCTTTACCTAGTCTGTAGCAGGCCACATTTTGGCCTTTTTCACGGCTCAAAAACTGACAACTAAAGAAAAGTTTGGTCTCATTTTGAACCAGAGCATCTGCAGATTAGTTCCATACCCGATATGATACGCTCAACTAAAGTTAGTGGAAGATAAATAAATCCCTGTTTTTGTCATCTTCGCCACCATCTTGACTTAAAAAAAAGCTAGGACGGACGATTGAGTGAGATTGTTTGGGAGAGGGAGACGTACTTTGTGGAGATCTGAACTCTACTGAGTGCACCTTTCTAAGTACACCAGCTTTTTCCCCATGGTGACATGTGAAAAAGGCCTCTGGCTGAAGAGCCTGTGAAGCTGGAAAAGCTGACAAACACAGACATTTGAAAAGTAAGGGGACACGCCATGCATCACTTGGAACCAAGTCACCCAACCAATTTTCTACTTTTTGATCAAGAAATGCAGCCGTAGACGACGGTATGATGAAGTACAGAACTATTTATGCGTTTTGTTTAGTCGTAATTACTGTGGAAAAAAGAAAGGGAACAAACCCAACCTCCTAGCTTTGAGTTTGAGGTTTTCCTGTAGGATCAGGAACTTATTGTTAAACGTTTGTTGAAGAATCCCAGCTCCATCTGTAGGAAAACAAATCACATCAATGTGACCTGACCAGTGATCCTAAATCAGTGCTCCTATTGTGACATTACTTATGAGCGTGGCTGGCGAGCAGAGCGTGCCGTCCTGTTACATTAAACTGTAGCGCGTCCCTGTGCGGGGATTCAAATCCCACAGCTGTTGAAACCGGGTCACCAAACGTCAAAGTGGTTCTCCGTCCTGCTGCCGAGTTACCGTTTCTGTTTGCTCCACATCCATCTCATCATCGTCATGGAAACTCAACAGCACCCCGGGCAAGGCAGAGATGGAGGAGCTGCTGTCTGAGGACTCACACAGTGAATCATAATTGGGGTGATATCTTTTCACATTTAGCAAATTAAGCATCGTGTCTCTCTCACTCTAATCTCACAGACGTGCAGCCAGTGGTTGCAAACTGTGCGAGTGCACAATGTGAGTGAAGCTGCTGAGTCTGCAGTATACGTTAGCAGAGGTTCTCAACCGTTGGTAACTTTTGGCCCACTTCTGAATGTCAAATATTTCTGGTGGACTACTTTATCAAATAAATGAGACAAAACAACATTAAACAAAAAAAAAACAAAAAAAAAACAAAAAAAAAAAAAGGAGAATTGAACTGGGTTGTAAATACGTGTTATGCCTCCGTCTGCTGTAATGAGCTAAATCATTATTCTGCTTACACTCAGCCATTTAAAAATGAAATATATTCAGGGCCATTTCCTCACCGCACGCTTTGGAGCTTTTACTGGTGCAGTGTCCTCACTTTTATTTAAAAAAACAATATATTTTGTGTCACTGCATCCGAGGAAACGTTGGCTATTCAACGGTAGAGAAACACGTTCATCTCCACCTGATGTGTGTCGAGATTGGTTTGGCGACATTCAAACGCAAGTGGTCTTTGACTCGATGTCGGTTAATTATGTAAAATCTTGAGCACATTTAGGTATAAAAGAGAAAAGGCTTCGTCGATTACCAAACATTTGTATTTTTAACTCAATCTAACCAATTGGCAGTACCTCTGTGTGGCCCACTAGATGGTGCTCTGAGGCCCACCAGTGGGCCACGATCGAGAATAGCTGTGTTAAAGGACTGGTGCCGGGAGATGGTTAGCTTAGCACTAAGCCTGGCTCTGTCCAGTGGTAAAGAAACCATCTGCCCACCAGTACCTCTAATGCTATAGTCTCGCTTTGAGGTAAAATATCATGTAAATCCTGAAGAAAAACTTCGGGTCTCAGACGTCGCTTCAATTTTGCTGCCAAACCTGGGTAAGCACAATAATGCTGAGTCACTCTTATTTGATTATCTAGAATTGAAAAGTGTTGTTATACATCATAAACACTTTTGCGACTGCACAGAGCAAACACAAAGTCATTGAAAGTCGGTTTGTACGCTGAAAGCATCCTTCCTTTCACATCTGCTGTACGTCTTCATACCTGCTGCGGGTTCTCACGGCTCAGCAGTTTTTATGGCCGACTAAACCACGAGGCTCTCCGTCACTGTAAAACACTGCCAGAGAGCTGCAGAGAGCAGAATGAAGCGGTTGAGGCAATCTCGGGTCTTCGTCTTCGTGAGAAACGCCACTCTCGCCCTGAAATATTCCGGGCGACGGAACTCTGCCCGTGTGAGCCTCGGCCTGGCCCGTCTGTATCCTTGGTCGGGGCGGAGCACGACCATGTTTTGAGCAGAGAGTGAAGATTGGCCGAGCACCGCCATGCCTTCCTGACAGACGAGCGCCGCAGAACACTGATCTGCCCGTGTCAGTGTAAATAACTGAAGTGAGTCATACAAAATAAAACAAACGTCTCGGCGAAGAAAGAACAGATACTAATTGAACAAACGCGTTGTTGAGACAAAAGAAAAAGCATTTACGTTGCCAAGTCTAAGTATGAAGACGCAGTAATTGGTCCGCGGTGGTTGACAAATACAAAAACAGCAGTACTGCACCCTGTTTTCTGTGTGGACTGAGGGATGGATACCAAAACAAAAGGCCCCCTTTGGACTGTGTAGGTATAGATTGAAAGTCCAACACTATCTGCTCTCTCTCTCTATTTTCCAAAGTCATGAAAGCAATGTTTAAGTCAAGCCTGATGTTGCCTCACACATAAAAGAATGATCCCAGTCACTTCATGGTACAGCGTATTAATCAAACACGGGTATCGGGACAGAAACATTTGGATCGGGGCATCCCTAGTTAAAGTCCCACCTTGCTGCAGTGATGTACAAGTGTACTCCTGGACACTGTGACATCACTTTTAGGGAGTGGTTACAGCGATGTCTCGTAATCCCATAGGTCCAATTGTTTGGCATGCCAGATGTAAAACTTAACCGTATTTTTCTATATATTTGACTGTGACTGCACCCCCCCCACCCCGTAAATGATATGTTTCGGAATTGGTAATACTTTGTTAAATCTCAGGTTTGTATTAATGTTGTCATGTATTTTATTTTTATCAGATAAAAAAAAACATTTGTTTACCCAAAGAGAACATCCAGTGTACACATTCAAATAAATCCTCCGTTGGCAAATAGGAATGCAGAGAGCTTTATCTTTATCTCTCTCTGTGATGGACGGAGTAAAGCCTGGGACAGGGGAGCAGGGGAGCAGTGGAGAACGGGCTTTTAATCAGAGAAGGCCGAGGCCTGTCGAGGAGGGGGGGGGCATTACATAAATAGTTTTATTCCGCATCAAAATTCATTATCAGACCAGACATTAATCATGTCAGACTTATATTTAGAAAGGGGCTTACATCATGATGGAAAACCAGGTTAATACTCTACAGCATACAAGGACAAAAACAATTGTTTATGTAAGCAGCGACGGCCAAAAAGTCAACATTTACATTTGAACAATGTTTATCCCGTTTCTCACTGGTCTCAACAGAGAGCTGCGAGAGAGGACAGGTTGTTGCAGGCCAGCGGGAGCTTTTCATTGGATTGGGGATTTTTGTGCCTCATTTATCTACTTCTTAGCAACTGCCTTTTTAAAAAGACAAGTAAAAGCTTATTTTCTGACACATTTTGTCGACCAATATGTTAAATCGCTAAAGCTTGTGTTAACCACACACCTCATTTCAGGCATCTATCAAAAAACACATTAAAGAAATCTGTTGACTTGGAGACGAGGGAACCGGGGGTTTACGGGTTTTTAGGACTAATTCCTGCAGCCGTCTATTGTTGGCTAAAGGCAGGCGTGTTCAGAGGGCGTCTTCGTTCTCCGTCATGACTCAAACGCTCGACTTTACGTCAAGTTTACGGCTGATTCAAAGACGTAGACGGCGTTTTGAGCCATTTTCAACCTAAGAAATGTCCGTATGAACAGCAGCACTGTTGTGTTCTATCACACTACAGTCATATCATTTAGCTTCGAGCTGAATAAAATTAAAAAACAGGTTAAAGTGGTGCCTTTCAACCAAGAGTCATAAAAGAGACATTTATAGCAGACAGACAAAGATCTCTGGGGGGGGAAGAATCCTCGTTTTCCTCATTTGTGGTGTGAATCCTGTTTGGGTGTGCATTCATGCTCTCTCTCTGGATTCCCCTCTCACTCAAACACACACACACCTCTGCGGGTGACTACTCACAGGTACACCAAGAGATGAATCTTCATTAGTGGCAGAAATCACTGAATAATTTATAGCTAATCAATTTGACACACACACACACACACACGCACGCACACACGCACGCACACACGCACGCACGCACGCACGCACACACGCACCCACAAAATTAGCATTTGCAGTGCTTCCTGCTGAGCCTCGATACAATTTCACCAGACAATTGACTTTAAAGACTGGATAAGGCATTAAATTCTACCACTTCTTTGAGGATTAATTCCATTTATTGAGCTCTTAGAAGTCGCTCCAGACAATTTTATAGACCGAGGATTTCTTTTTCCGACTTCCACCACGCAAGAACAGCTTCCACTATACCTAAACGTATGTTTTCCATTGGAATGAGACGTCAAACATTAGCTACAGGTATAGAGTTGAATGGTATCGGCACTGACTGACACCATGGGCTGAAAACTGAGGGCTAAAAACCCATGAATACTGAGAGTCACTTTGCCGATACGGCTCCAACTGCATCCTCCACCCATTTGATTGTGACGATCCGGACATAAAACTACAGACGTTGGCCCCGAGCACAGCAGCAGATCTCTCCGCTACCACTAAACCAGAGGCTAATTTAATTCATTTCAATAACATTCAAAAACGGGCTTGAATGAGTTGCAATACGTCCGACCGGCAACAGAGTCCACAAGAAAATATATTCCGCCCCTGAGCTCGTGCTCCTGAATTATGTACGCAACGGAGTGGATGCACCGTGTTCTGCTACACTAAATGACCTTTCGTGATAATTGTGGCCATGTGTCCTTGAGGCTTTCAGCCTTGGAGTGGTTATTATGCAACTGGGATGACTTCACTGCACTATATGTTAGTTTCAAATGTCAAACACGTCAAGGACAACAACGAGGCCGGATGAAGAGTATCCCTTTTTGCTGCATCTTTTATGGAGGCGGGCGCAGTATGCTGAGACACCTCTGGCCGGCTAAATTCATATCCAAAATGACTCAGAAGACGGCCTGGGATTCTGCTGCCTCCTGATGAAAAGATGTTGATTGCAATCACACACACAAGGCTCTGGGAGTAATCACAGTGTGCACGCATGTGTGTCTGTATTTCCTTTAATGCTTTCGGAATGTTTTTTTTCTTCCGTTTTCCCTTTTAAATCTCACGGTCACGTTCAAGAAACCCATGTGCTTCTACTGGGGATCCTTGAATAAGCAATACAAATATACCCATCTACGCTCAGTTACATTATGGTGCGTTCAGGCTCTGATCAGTGAAAATAAGTATTGGGCGAATGTAAATTATGTTGTTATCATGATGTGTTCACATGTAATCTCGTAAAATGTAGTGTTGGTGAGAAACAATAATAAATACAGTTTGAAGGAGATGTTTTCACAGCAACAAATAGATATTAGAGATGAATTATGACCCGTTTACACTATAGCTCTAATAATATATCATGAATTGTGTGTTTTTAAAAACACTAAAAGTAAAGTAAAAGGATAACATTTAGAATTGTTGATGGTTTACACACTTCAGAGTGGTCAAAATGATTTTTGGGACAGTGGCAAAATGTTTTTGTCTGGAGCCTTGTAGACCAGCTGCTATAATCAAACAACAATATGGATCATCAATGATCTCCAGCAGTATCGGCGTATTACTTTTGTGTTGATCTGAAATTTCAAAAACGGGCCATCTTGTTATTGAAGGACGACCCGCTCTATGACTAAGCTACAGTCGCCCCCCAAATCACCATCTACCCATCATAGCATCTACCCATCATAGCATCTACCCATCATAGCATCTACCCATCATAGCATCTACCCATATACCCTTCTATTTACATAGCCATCTACCGGCCACTTACCCAATATTTACAACATTTTAGTCAGCATCAACTTTTGGGGGAAGTTCTGGGAGTGAAATTCAAAAAGCAAACTCCATGCAAGTTTCTACTTGCTTCCATAACCTAAAAACACCACTTTTGAGAATTTACTCCTGTGGCATTTCAATTTCCCCATCAGCAAAAACGTCAGATGTTATCTCAATCCTTTGATAAAGACCTGATGCAAGCCTAATAGCACGGAGTACTGGCTTTGATAGCATCTCCACCCGACAGGTTGACAGGTACGGGTCACGACTGCTCGAGTCTTGCGCGTTACCGCTACCTCTGCGTGGCACTGAACTCGGGATGAACCCGAGACGGACGCACTCCCATCAGGCAGCGAGACCAGGACCTGCGGTCACAAGCCGTCCTCGAGGAAGACGTGATCTAATGGAGCTTCATAGCATTTAAAGAGCGTGTTCTACCAGCAGACACTTGCTTTCATGTCACTGTGGCGTATCACGGTTTACAGCCTGCTTTAACATAGCGTGAAACGGTTTCCAAACTGTTTGATCGCAGGAAAAATGTCAAAATGTACATTAACACATACTACTACTGTGGAAACCAAGCCCGAGCTCCTGGAGCTGTTTGACTGTAAAATCAAAGTTGATTCTCTGTATCTGAATACATTTACGTGACAGTCACAAAATGTTTGCTACAACCAAGAGCTTTGTCCCTGCCACGCACTAAAAACAAATGTGTTAGCTCTCATTAGCAAGGGAACTCCCCTCTGAGCTAACGTGAAGCAATTACACTACGTCACCTTTTTTTGAGCAGTACTCGACACCCCCCACTTCCTACATCATTTTCTAAATAGTCGACTTATGCATCATTTCAGTTTTGTCAAATCTCAGATAGCATACAAAAAGAAGAAGTTTTACCACAAACACACATCCAAACAAACTCCAGACCAGGTAAGCACTGTAGTGAGTAACGCATCAGGAGGAGGAGATGCAGAGAGGGAGTAGATTAACCTTAAAATAACAGCCGTCTTTCTCACAGACAGCAAGAAATAATTTGCTTTGGGGAACCGGTCACATCTGGCAGGGCCAGCTGTGCCTGCAGTTGTCACATGTCACCTTCCATACGACCATATGGCAACACTAGCTGACCTCTGGACGGCTGGCTGCAGCTCGCTCTCATGCTGGGAGCCACAATTCATTGTTGACGTCGCGCTTTCAGACACGAATTCTCTGATTGTAATGAATTTTGACTCTCAGACTCGTCTTAACCTTATTGTGCCAACAGCTTCTCTTTCTATCATTTGACACATGAACACTTATCCCTACAGTCATCACATAATATAGCCGCTTTACTTGAAAGTGAAATGCTCCTTTAACAGCAGCAGCCATAAAAGACTTGTTGGTTTCATTGCGCTGCCTTTAGTGTGTGCTTGCTGCTCCCCTCACAGGGGTCAGAGAACACATCATTCATCAGGCCTCGTTAGAGCCACTGTCAGCCACACGCTGGCTTGTGTGTGGGATGATTATGAGGTGGCCATGGATCTGGAATGATTGTGAAGACGACAGAGCCACTGTGAGTACAGTACAGTAGCTTTTTTTATCCCGTAATTGACACTGTTGATGTCCACACTTCACATTCACTGTATGTATCTGTAAGAGTGACAATCGTGTCCTTATATACCGTATTTGTGTACTTTTGTTCTGAGGACCTTTTTTTTTTTGTAATTCGGGTTCCAACCAGGCGACAACCACTGGGTCTGAAATGTGAAGGCAATGTGGAAGTGCCATCATGTTGCATTCTCGCTAATGGCCAGCAGGGGCCGACTCCTCTGGTTGCAAAAAGAAGTCAGATTGTATAGAAGTCTATGAGAAAATGACCACTTCTCTCTTGATTTATTACCTCAGTAAACATTGTAAACATGAGTTTATGGTCTAAATCTCTAGTTTCAAGTCTTCTTCGACACAGCATGATGTTCATTTCGTAAATTATGGTCCATTTAGAGTCAAATAAACCGTAAAGCAGAGTATGCTTTAGGACGGGCTGTCTTGTGATTGACAGGTTGTTACCAGAGCCATAGAAGGCATCTTTACGCCATCCTTCCAGTCCACACATGGTAACTTCCGCTCACCGGTTGCCAACAACTAGTGGCTGGCCGTCAGGGCCTGCAAAGCCTTCTCTGCTGGCCTAAACAGAATCACAAAGTTATAGCTATTTTATAATTTAATATATTTTCTTAAATACATTTAATTTTTTCTTATATGTATTATAATTTATAAAAATATTTTTCCCATTATCTTATTTTCTCATTGCACAGCTACTGTGCTCCTCAGTTGCTCTGCTTCCAGTGCAGCTTGTTTTAAGTAGAGCTTTTATCCAATCAGATTTCACCTCTGTGTCTCTAGTAAGAAGAGAGGCCCCAGCCTGCAGACTCACCCAGTGCTGCCATGTGCAGGTTAAGTTGAATGGGGACGATATTGTTGATTCAACCAATCAGATCTTTAGTTTGAGATTCATGGACGCACCAGAGCGGTTTGCAGGCCTAGTTACGTCAGCATTACTGCAGCTCAGAGTACAGATGCCTCTCTGCCAGCAAGGTGCAGAGTGTGCTGTGATTGGTCAGTGGGCGGGCACGTGACTATGTGCCCGCGAAACATGATTGCTAGCAGAGCTTTGTAGCAGACAGAGTTCAAGTGGAAATATTTGAAAGACATTTTACCTAGCTTTGTTTTTTTTAATATGAAATGGCGGAAGGAGGAGAAACGGATTTAGTGGCGGAGTTACTGGGAACGCTTTTCTCAAGAAGGACATTTCTGAACAAACTGGACAGTAAGAAACACCCCACAGCTAGCAGCCCTGACCAGCCAGGAAAAGGATTTGTATGCAGCGTCGAGAAGCGTTGCACATGTTATGGCTGTGAATGTGTTTCATTTTAACTGAGTGTCGGTACTTTTGGAGAGACTCGAGTGGATCTCTGGAACTCTCTGGAACTCAACGACCACGTTCGCAGGGAAACAGCTCCACAACCGCGGCCCGCCCTTCGCCGGTCCACGGCCGAAGAAGACCACGGTGGCGGAAGACAGACAACCGACCGGCGGCGGAAGACCAACGACGACGACCGGCAAAATACAACTGTGGAGGCTCGACTGGCATCGATGAATCGAGAAGGACTTCTTACTGGAACTGATGTACTGGGATTAAACTCTTTGTCAGCATAGACACCATTTGGTAAGTGAACTTCATTTGTTTACCTCTACTGTTCATTTGTCTATCGTGGCGTTTTTATGAATAATATTTGAATGGCTCGTGCTCGTGTGGTGGAATGCGTGGATCCGCTGCAGGTCTGCTGGATTGATTTGTTGCTTTGTTGTCATACGAATATATGCGACTGCTCTTGTGAGTTTGTCATTGTGTTACATTGATTTGGACTGTATTGTCCGTTAATGACGCAGCGTCCCGTCATGCTCGTATTCATGTATTTGCACTCTGCATTTCGTGTTTTGTATGCTAGGTGTTGAACTTCATGTAACATTTTATTTCATTTGTCAAATGTTGCAGTGTTATGTGAATATGCTGCTTTTACACGAAACAAATAATAACCCGTAGCTGTGACATCATAATGAGGTTATTAGAAGTGTAGAACAGCACTGAAGGCCCAGGTATAGAATCCACGGCCCGCCACTGCCAACAACAAAGATGGCGAAGACCAAATGCCAAATCCCTGCAACCTGGTCCCAAATTGTTGTAGAAAGCCTAAAACCTGAAGAACGGAGGCAATTATAGCAGCGTCTCACAAACACTTACTTTTTGTCATATAATGTCAGTCATCCCATTGTTAAGGTATCATTTCACCATCTTGTTTCTATTTTCTCATTAGTGAACAACAGGATTGTTTCCGTGAACAACAATGGGAGGGGGGGGGGGGGGGGGGGGGGATCCAAGCGAACAAGAAGCAAGCAGCACACATAATTAAAACCTTGAAGAAGCTGCTAAACACTTAGTTAACGAAAATGACGAAAGAAAGAGGAGACCGAATACTTGAAGTCATTTTCTGTTTCTCGAGACTAGCCTCTGTTTTGGGCGCCTGATTAGCGAGAGCAGCAGACAGCCTGGTCTGACCTCTCCATTTTCCAAGCATCATTAAAGTCTAGGCCAACGTTCCTCACTGGATGGATACGATCCGTTGGTGTATATCAGTTCCTCCACCAAGAAGAACAAAGCTCATTACGGCTGAGGGTCTGCGGGTATTTAAAAAGGAAGCGGTATCACGGTCCCTATAATTGAACGTTCATGCCGACACGCCGCTTAATCCCACTCGCTGTTAACCTGTCAGATGTCAACATTAGCAAGTGATGCTCCATTTATACAGACAACGACTACATGAGCCTCTGCAGGCTATCGGGCAGAATGAATTGTGGAGAGACGCCGCCACATAGACAATTTCATTCCTGACTTACTTGCTGCTAGCAAGTCGTTGCTCCGCACGGTCCGTAAATGAGATTCATGTATTTCTCGTTGCCACGTGGAGACCGTATCAGGTGACGGGTGATTTCTAATGGCAGGGCAGCAGAGACGGGTCTCAGAGAGAGGATGTTCTCAGAGAAACACAGGACGGACATCAAATATGGATGTCTCAATTTCACAAGGCAGGTAGAGTGAAAATGAAAATATACGATGCCGGCATGCTCGTGTCTGTCTGATAACCTCCGATATCAGAAAGAGCTGAAGCGTTTCTGATTTGGTTCATGTTGCTCCAGGTGAACCGTTAAGCAAAATAGAGTTTTTTTTTTCTTTTTCTGGCAAGATATTGTACGTCACAGGCTGCAACCTCTGCATCTGAAAAACTAAGCCGAAATAAAACTTTAATTTTTTTCTATTGGCCATCAGGGGGCGACTCCTCTGGTTGCAAAAAGAAGTCAGATTGTATAGAAGTCTATGAGAAAATGACTACTTCTCACTTGATTTATTACTTCAGTAAACATTGAAAACAATCTTCTTCAATACAGCATGATGTGCATTTCGTAAATGATGGTCCTATTTAGAGTTAAATAGAACATAAAGCGGAGTATGCTTTAGGGCGGGGCTACCTTGTGCTGTGTGAGCTGTCCTGTCTAGTCGTTTATCCGTGTTTACATCTTACAACTTTAACCCTTTCACAGTGCGTTTTCAGTTCAAGAATGTTAATTGTAAGCGTTTAGTAGTGTGTAGTCTAAAATTGTCTTATTCAGTGTGTGGTTGTAATTAGCTCCACCTTCTCATATCACTTGTGGTTGCAATAAGCCCAGATGGCGACGGCCAAAATGGCAAACTCGAGGCCTCAAAAAGGCAGTCAACAAACCAACGAGTGACGTCACGATGACTAGCGCCTCTTTCTTGCAACATTTCAAAAGTTCAGAGAGAGGATGACAAAAGCCGGCTTCTCATTTCCCAAGCGTCATTGTTTTGTTTGTGGCTGACTCGGACCATGTAAATAGCTCTTAAATGATGGCTCTCGTCTTTTTGACAGCCCCAACCATCAGGAAAAAAAATAAAAACGTCTCTTGTACCGCTCTTACGACAGATGGTGTGGAGATATCCAAAGCTCGACAGGTCCGTCTAGTTGCAGTTGCTCAGCTATGTTTGGGCAGACAGAGTTGTTTAGCGAACGGTCAATTGTAAACTATTCTATGTTATAAGATTACTGCTCAGATTTTCCATAACTGATGGGGAAAACCTGGCTATTTCTTCCATTTCAGCGATTTCAAAGTAGTAGTGCTAATTGACTGTAAAGGTGTGCAAGCAGCTGCTGCTGACACATATCCTCGTGTGTGTGTGTGTGTGTGTGTGTGTGTGTGTGTGTGTGGTGCTAAAGCTGGTGATGACAGGCCCTATCTCACCTCCCCATTTTAATTTAGCTGTGGCTGGTGGAGAACAACCTTCCCCACACTTAATCAGCACCGTAAGTCTGTAAACACATCACAAGCTGCAATCAGACTGCAGAGAGCTCATAGCTCACAGGTCAGGAGATTGAATTACGTTTGATTACAAATAGATTTATGAGTTAGCACTTGCCGGGATGGGGATCAGACACACACATATACATACACCTCCGTACAATACATATGACTGTAATAGCCAGATATGGATGGAGCAGCACTGTGGAGGTTAAAGGATGGTGCCATTAGAAAGACAGAATTTGTGAAACTGGAGAGAAGAGCTTTGCGCCTCATTGGAGCCGATTTATTTTATGAAGTCTTAGACGAATGCACAGGACGACAACGTGCAATTCACAAAGCACGCGTACAGCGGAGCCGGGAATGTGTTCATAACCAGTTGGTGTTTGATGGAAGTTAAGTGTTCCTCGCTCTGATACTGCTCTGACAGATATAGAGCCCGCAAATAGATTCCATTTCCCAGCAGTGCCACTCGCCGATATGATGATTCGCTTTGACAACTGGGAAATGCAGGGGCACCTCTCCTGTAACAGGATTTATTAAAACGGTATTTCACGCTAATTTACAGTGCAGTTTAGTATGCACTGTATAACATGAACATCAGTGGCACATTCGGAGGAGAAGCTAGTTCAGCATTACTGATGTTAAAAAGGAAACTAAAAATAATTTATTTTAATTAATTCCAATTAATATAAATTGGCCGAGCAATATTGCTTCATAAATAGAATTATTAAAAAAGGGTAGAAAATATATGCAAGCAGTCGTTTCTTATTTTATACTTTATATATTGTAATTATATTCTATTTAAATTTACTATTAAGAACAAGTATATCCACCATTTATTAATTACTTAGTTCTAATTCATTACCTTGACACATGGGCGGTTAACCTTTGTATTATGAACGGGAAATGATGAACCAAAATGTAATAAATATTTGACAGTTATTGTCCGACTCTGGAAGTCATCAGAATGCTCATGGCGTCCTTCAGTGCATCGGGAGAGGATAATAAACCAGCCCTGAGCTGGAGCTCTCTGTGTTTTAGCTTTGTATATTTTCTCTTCCACCCCTTACATCATCCATTCCTAAACCCCCTCCAGCACAGTGCCTCACTCTGCTGTGCAGCAGGCCCCCCTTTTGAGCATTCACACAACGTCCACAGAGCACTCAGTTATTGAACTTTGTTCTTCGCTCCAATATAGTATTTCTGTCTTTGTATGCCATGTGCGTAGCGTTCAGGGCGCTACCACATTACCTAGCGCTCTCCTTTTATGATGAGTCACAGGCCCAACCTTAGGCAACAGCACTCGGGAAAGGAGGGGGGGGGATTTGAATTCAGCAGCAGTCAGAAGGAGACGGAGGGAAAAGGGCAGTTTATTTTAAGATGCCTCTGGTCTGTATCGCTGGGTGCATTTGTCAGAAATAATTTAGAGATGCTCCAGTGGAACTTAAAAATAATGTGTATGTATGCATGTGTGTGTGAGTTTCTGGAGCAAAAATGATTTCATAACCACGCGTTTTTTCTAGAGTGCATGAATCAAACAGCAGGGGAACTAAAACCTCTGGTCTGCAGGTCTGCGATTAGCCGATTGTCCCTCTGCTGAATGTTGTGGAGGTTCACAAAATTGACCGCATCCTCATAGCTGTGTTTGCTAATACTAAAGTTTGAAGGTAGCCAGTTAGCTTAGCTTATCACAAAAACTGTAAACAAAAAAAAGGTGACCAAACCCGGCTACCTGCACTTCTAAAGCTCACTAACTAAAATGCTAGATCTTACAAAAACTATGTGGTTTCTGCCTTCAACTTACTCTCAGCAACAAAGTAAACAAGCAAATTTCCCAAATTAGAACGATTACTTAAGAAGAACCTTTGTGCGAACACATTGTAGCACGTGTTCCTATAAAGTTGTAATTTAAGTGTTTCATGGGACTCAAATCAGTATGTTTCTTAACTGTGCTTTCCTTCAACAAAAATAACCAGAATCCCTCACTGACGTTCTCTCTGTGGATAGCAGAGGCAAATTTAGCCAAACCTGAGCACATGGTCAAATCTCAATAGCCTTCCAGGCCACTCTAGTTGCACTACTTTAGTAGAGCAGTCATAATACACACGCTCACCACAAAAATGTCTTAGTGCTCTGATTCCTCCACAACTCATCCGCTGCACATCAAACTCTGCTTTTATACAGCTGTTTTGCAATCAGCTTAAGAGCCACACGTAGCCACGATGGCCATGGATTTTCGCCGCCCTGACCCAGCGTCGCTGTCCTTAGATGCCATTGTGGCTCAGCCACTTTTGAAAAAAAAAATAAAAAATACATCAGAAAAACCAACCGTACGCTTCATGTTTTAATGCTTCCTGCCAGATAAGGATGAGCTCAGAGAGCATCCATCAACGAAGCAGGAGCCGTCCGCGACAATAAATTCTAAATTCAGCCAGTGCACTTTTCCATGATCACAGAAATGTCACAGCAGTCAGCAAATTGAGTTAGATGCAATGGCAGTGGGAGATAGCCGTACAAGCGGCATATCTGACTCCTAATAGCTTGCTGTTTGTCTAAACTTGTTATTTTTTTGTCTATATACATTTCCTTTTTTCTCAATCTGTTTTAAGATATGGAATACTCTGAGCCACAAGGATAAAAGCCCAGACATGGAAAGGCTGCACAGCTACAGATGCAGACTATCTTTGAAATGGGAGTTTTGTTTTCCACAGTGAATTAGTATGCTTTAACAAACACATCCAACCACCCCGAGGTGCTCCCTCCCTCTCTGGCTACCGCTGGCCCAATCTGTTTGCATGGTGTAAAGCTGAACCCCCAGAGACAGAGAGAGGAAGAGACAACAGGAAGAGAGAGATCCTGTCGGCATTACAAATAACTGCTGTGGTCTAAGATACATAGAGATATTCAAATAAACACCGGCTTTGCTTCCAGTAGTGGAGGTCTTCCTGTGTGTGAGATGGTGCTGCTGCTGATGTTGTCGTCATCATCTCTTCTCTCCCCCCCCCCCCCCCCCCTCTGGTTGAGCAGCGTTTACCCTCTGGATGACATTGAGAAGCGCTGCCGCTGCTGGTGTTTAAATGCGAGTAATGAAATAAGGCGTTAATTTGACTCTTCTCCAGTGTTCACCCCAGGTCAGCAGTCTCCTGGGGCACTGCAAACCCTCCATCCAGCAGGAGGACCAGGAGAAAGAGAGAGGAAGCGAGAGAGGGAAGGAGATGAAGAGGTACAGCGGGAGGCCAAAGGGGAAGGTTGACCATAACATGGACATTTACCATATACCAGCAGTGGGAGTGCTACACACTTGGGGTTTATGGATTGTGGAGTTATTATATTTTTTCAAGGAAAAATACTGCAAGGACAATCAAGTCTGTTATGTGCTTTTTTATTTTACTTTAAATGTTACTGTGTGCATGTAATAAAAAATGGAATACAACAGCCCACTTGTAGCTGGATGTGGTCTGTGCCCAGAAACACTGAGGCCTTGTCTGGAGGGCTTTTGTTATGCAAATCTTTAGCCTGTAGAAGCCTGCTCCAGTTAGACTAAACATGACAAAGTCATTGCTGACCAATGCATGGGGATGTAAAACACAAGCTTCATCACAACACAAGATTATATTGATTATTTGGACAATAACGTGATATTTGCAGATATCACAAAGTACATTATTATATATTTTTGATTTGGTTCAAATCAGGGGCCTGCGATCGATATGAGACAACATCATAGGCCCATTTAACACAATCATTTACATTTGTATCAACAAAAAAACAGGATTTGTTTTTACTTTATTTTAAACAAACCTCCTGCTGCTCATTATTAAGTGCCCACTTTCTCATGTTAAAGTACTGTTTGAATGTTTAGGAAAGGGTGGACATCCTAAAGACCTATAATAAGTATCAACACCAATGTAGTTTTACACCCCTACTAATGTATAATTCCATAGTTTGGCTTGGCCATACATTTGCCATGCAACCTGCATTACATGATGTAATCCAGCTATTTTTTCTTTCACTGCATTTTACTAACTTGTCTCTCACACATGTTAGATTTACTTCCATCAATGTCCGTCCGTCCGTCTGCACCCCCCCACTCACATCGCACGGAGTAACACACCCCTGTCATTTTGTTGATGCAGCTTAGAGTGAGAAATTGGGAGTGCTTGGTTTGATGCGACGCATCTCCCAGCTACTGCGAACACAGCAGGAAGGTAACACGAAATAGATGGCACAAGATTGTGATCTTGAAACTATTAGTTGTGCGGCCCCATTAAATGCACTCGGCACATTGTGACAACCGACAGATGCAACCACTGACGTGCCTTCACATCAGCTGTGGGATATGAATGCATCCGTGCTGCAGAAACAGTGTTTATTCTGGGGATAAGCTGTCACCAGTCCAGAACCATTTTAATGGAGAGTGCTGGCAGTTCTATAACGGCCACCCCCCAGTAACTCTCTCTCTCTCTCTCATCTGGCCACAAGTGATGAAAGCACTAATCTAATCTAAATCGAGAGAGCCACACACAAACCCGCTGCATATCTCACTTCGTGGATTAACTGAGCGAAGTGGGAGAAGGATGAAAAATAAAGAGTCGGATTAGAACTGATCACTTGGGAGCCTTTTGAATGATGGAAGAAAGGGTGGAGAGAAAAAAAAAAAAAAAAAAAAAAAGCACAAAACTGTTCAGAACCTTTCTATTGAGGGGAGCGGCTCGGCTCGCTACCCCCAACTGTGGTGAGAGCTCGCCTTTGAAGTTGGAAACGGAGCCTGGAACGTAATCCTGTAAAATATAGCTCTAAATAAAGCTGCATCAAAATTTCATTAGCTGGTGCTCGTGGCCTGCGGGGCTCACTTTCACCAATTTCACCAGGTGACATTCAACCTGTGCATTGATCTGACATACATTGCACTCAAATAATTGAGGCTCCTGAGGAGACGTATAGCTGTCGATTCGTTCTGCTTCCCCAACGCACTCTCAATGGAGGCGCTTCAGTTTAACTGCCACCATAAAATAAATAAAAATGTAATCCTGCGACTTAATACTACAACATGCATCAATTCACACATTAAAACAACAAATGATTGGCATCTGTTCTATATTATAAGTCACATGTTTATCTACTTAAACCCTTCTCCGGAGGGCGTGTGGCGTCTGCTGTTGTCGTGTCGCTCTAATGCACAGAAAAGGTCACAGCAACAGCAGCAGTAAGCAGCGGGAAACACGTGAGCAGTGGACAACACTTGTTCAAAACCACATTTCTCTTGTTAAGTCTTTCTTGCAGATTTACAGCCTCCAGTTAAGAGGTGGACACCTTTAGGTTGCAGCAGATAGCTCATCAGAATGAGTGACAAGTGCGAGGGTGGGAAACAGATGGGGAAACATGCATGTTACACCCCGACCGATATGCTGTTTTTATTGTTTCCGTTACATTGATGTCGTTGTTGTTTACGAGGTGAGATGGATCCTCTGGGTGGAGCTACACCTCGTTTGATTGTGAGCACCACTCACTTTGATTGTAGTGGCAGAGAATGCTGGGTACATGCTATGAATAAATACAAATATGTGCTGCGTGTACTGGGAACAGCCCCCGATAATACAGATGCAGTAAATATCAAGTGGATTCATCCGGGTTATACACGCCCTGCATTAACAACATGCTACCCCAGTTTGTTAGGTCTTTTTTTTTTTAACTCGACAGCAAGCAACATCAACAAAAAGCTACAAAACAAGAGCAGTGACTTGTTGAATCTCAGGGGCCTTTACATGACATTTCTAGACTAGATGGAACACACATACAGGATCACAGACATGAAATACAAATGCTTAGCTGTACTAATCAATATCTTACCAACAACAGATCAAATCCCTATGCGTAATATAAAAGGCGTTACTCGTAATGTCAAACCCTCGCAGAATTACCAAACACCTCAGCTCTACCAAACAGTTTAGCATCTTTTAGCTTATCATTATGGCTGTCGGGCCCAGGAAATCTTATCATCCATTTCAGCAGTTTCTACTGGAGGAAAAAGCTCTGCTAAAAAAACACAACACATATTGGTCGGGTACACTAACAAGAAGGTCGCCAGTTCCCAACAGAGTGAAAAAGGCCAGGGTTGCTCTTTCGCAACCATTTTCATCAGAACAGAAAGAGAACCAGGGTCAACATCCCTCGCCAAAGTTACTGGAGTGCACTTGAAACCAAGGCCATGTGTTTCAGACAGCCACAACATACATCCGTTGTCATGGTAGTGGTGTTTATCCCACTGGCGATTAGCGGAGAGAAAGTAGCACACGAGGCTAGGGCTTAAATACGGCCACAAACAACCTGTAAGCTGTAGACTTCATCCATCCACAAATACAACAGACTTAACTTTGTGGACAAAACCAACCGACTGCGACGGCGTTCAGTGCAGGGGCTGTAAGGCTCGACCGGTGATCTGCATGTCAGAGCGCACAGCGGGGAGCTGGGATCTTATCTCTGGCCACTGATTATCGACCCACAAAACCAAAATCTCCTTTAAAATAGCACGCAAAATCAATAGAGTGGTTGAGTCGACTGCCCCTCGATCAATGAGAGAAGTTAGACTGAACAACGTGCAGTGAGAGCGGATAAATCAACACATTTAATGTCAACAATCAATGAAAAGATGGGATTTCGATGACATCTGACTTTTTTGAGAGCATATATAAATATAAATGCAGTGCACAAACGCCGACATTGCAAAACCTTTTCCTGCTTATTTATCCAGTCTTATTCTACTTAGGTCCATGAAAGAAACAGTGGGATTAATGCGTCCCTTGACATTTGATACCTCCCTCTTTCCAGAGTCAGCAGAAAGCCCTCTCCTCATCGCCTTCCAGAGTTTTAGCAGTCCTCCGGCTCCATTACTGATGCTGTCACTTCCTATGTCCAGGACCTGCTGCATCCAAGTCTGCCTGATCAAAAAGCTGCCGACGTTTGCATCGATGAACTAAGCGGTGGAGGTGCAGACCGTGAGACTGATTAGATCCACATTGTTTTTGCTGGCT